>NW_025728948.1:0-48602 GCF_021461385.2 Schistocerca piceifrons
CTGGGGCAAAATCACTCTCACCACATACAGCTGTAATAGTTGAGAAAGCTGGCGTTTCTGAGTGCTTACAGGTATCACAGGTATGACGACGATATGAAAATACGCACTTACTGACAACCAAAAACGAAACGACGGCCATTATCAATCGACCTATTAGCAGCGGAAGTGTTTCAAAGCGTGATGGCGCTGTGAAAGGAAACGCTATTTTGAAATTGCTTGTTGGTAAACAGTATGACCCCATATGAATAGTCACTTACCTGTCTTGTGTGCAGGACTTACAGTTCAGAGAGGGAATAGCCTAAGACGGCAGGTATAAGAATTGCCAGCAGAAAGTAGGTGCCTGGACTTCGATACGTCTGAGTATGTACAGGCACACAGGAAAGGCTCATGCGACGTCCTGACTCTCTGCAGACGTAGAGTAGCGCATCAGGAAGGGTACACTTGGCAAGTGTTGATTTGAGCGAGCACACCGCCAGCTTTAGCGCCAGTCAGCCTCTGTGGCCTAATGGATAAGGCATCGGTCTCCTAAACCGGGGATTGTGGGTTCGAGTCCCACCAGAGGTACACGTTTTACTCACTGGGGCAAAATCACTCTCACCACATACAGCTGTAATAGTTGAGAAAGCTGGCGTTTCTGAGTGCTTACAGGTATCACAGGTATGACGACGATATGAAAATACGCACTTACTGACAACCAAAAACGAAACGACGGCCATTATCAATCGACCTATTAGCAGCGGAAGTGTTTCAAAGCGTGATGGCGCTGTGAAAGGAAACGCTATTTTGAAATTGCTTGTTGGTAAACAGTATGACCCATATGAATAGTCACTTACCTGTCTTGTGTGCAGGACTTACAGTTCAGAGAGGGAATAGCCTAAGACGGCAGGTATAAGAATTGCCAGCAGAAAGTAGGTGCCTGGACTTCGATACGTCTGAGTATGTACAGGCACACAGGAAAGGCTCATGCGACGTCCTGACTCTCTGCAGACGTAGAGTAGCGCATCAGGAAGGGTACACTTGGCAAGTGTTGATTTGAGCGAGCACACCGCCAGCTTTAGCGCCAGTCAGCCTCTGTGGCCTAATGGATAAGGCATCGGTCTCCTAAACCGGGGATTGTGGGTTCGAGTCCCACCAGAGGTACACGTTTTACTCACTGGGCAAAATCACTCTCACCACATACAGCTGTAATAGTGAGAAAGCTGGCGTTTCTGAGTGCTTACAGGTATCACAGGTATGACGACGATATGAAAATACGCACTTACTGACAACCAAAAACGAAACGACGGCCATTATCAATCGACCTATTAGCAGCGGAAGTGTTTCAAAGCGTGATGGCGCTGTGAAAGGAAACGCTATTTGAAATTGCTTGTTGGTAAACAGTATGACCCATATGAATAGTCACTTACCTGTCTTGTGTGCAGGACTTACAGTTCAGAGAGGGAATAGCCTAAGACGCAGGTATAAGAATTGCCAGCAGAAAGTAGGTGCCTGGACTTCGATACGTCTGAGTATGTACAGGCACACAGGAAAGGCTCATGCGACGTCCTGACTCTCTGCAGACGTAGAGTAGCGCATCAGGAAGGGTACACTTGGCAAGTGTTGATTTGAGCGAGCACACCGCCAGCTTTAGCGCCAGTCAGCCTCTGTGGCCTAATGGATAAGGCATCGGTCTCCTAAACCGGGGATTGTGGGTTCGAGTCCCACCAGAGGTACACGTTTTACTCACTGGGGCAAAATCACTCTCACCACATACAGCTGTAATAGTTGAGAAAGCTGGCGTTTCTGAGTGCTTACAGGTATCACAGGTATGACGACGATATGAAAATACGCACTTACTGACAACCAAAAACGAAACGACGGCCATTATCAATCGACCTATTAGCAGCGGAAGTGTTTCAAAGCGTGATGGCGCTGTGAAAGGAAACGCTATTTTGAAATTGCTTGTTGGTAAACAGTATGACCCATATGAATAGTCACTTACCTGTCTTGTGTGCAGGACTTACAGTTCAGAGAGGGAATAGCCTAAGACGGCAGGTATAAGAATTGCCAGCAGAAAGTAGGTGCCTGGACTTCGATACGTCTGAGTATGTACAGGCACACAGGAAAGGCTCATGCGACGTCCTGACTCTCTGCAGACGTAGAGTAGCGCATCAGGAAGGGTACACTTGGCAAGTGTTGATTTGAGCGAGCACACCGCCAGCTTTAGCGCCAGTCAGCCTCTGTGGCCTAATGGATAAGGCATCGGTCTCCTAAACCGGGGATTGTGGGTTCGAGTCCCACCAGAGGTACACGTTTTACTCACTGGGGCAAAATCACTCTCACCACATACAGCTGTAATAGTTGAGAAAGCTGGCGTTTCTGAGTGCTTACAGGTATCACAGGTATGACGACGATATGAAAATACGCACTTACTGACAACCAAAAACGAAACGACGGCCATTATCAATCGACCTATTAGCAGCGGAAGTGTTTCAAAGCGTGATGGCGCTGTGAAAGGAAACGCTATTTTGAAATTGCTTGTTGGTAAACAGTATGACCCATATGAATAGTCACTTACCTGTCTTGTGTGCAGGACTTACAGTTCAGAGAGGGAATAGCCTAAGACGGCAGGTATAAGAATTGCCAGCAGAAAGTAGGTGCCTGGACTTCGATACGTCTGAGTATGTACAGGCACACAGGAAAGGCTCATGCGACGTCCTGACTCTCTGCAGACGTAGAGTAGCGCATCAGGAAGGGTACACTTGGCAAGTGTTGATTTGAGCGAGCACACCGCCAGCTTTAGCGCCAGTCAGCCTCTGTGGCCTAATGGATAAGGCATCGGTCTCCTAAACCGGGGATTGTGGGTTCGAGTCCCACCAGAGGTACACGTTTTACTCACTGGGGCAAAATCACTCTCACCACATACAGCTGTAATAGTTGAGAAAGCTGGCGTTTCTGAGTGCTTACAGGTATCACAGGTATGACGACGATATGAAAATACGCACTTACTGACAACCAAAAACGAAACGACGGCCATTATCAATCGACCTATTAGCAGCGGAAGTGTTTCAAAGCGTGATGGCGCTGTGAAAGGAAACGCTATTTTGAAATTGCTTGTTGGTAAACAGTATGACCCATATGAATAGTCACTTACCTGTCTTGTGTGCAGGACTTACAGTTCAGAGAGGGAATAGCCTAAGACGGCAGGTATAAGAATTGCCAGCAGAAAGTAGGTGCCTGGACTTCGATACGTCTGAGTATGTACAGGCACACAGGAAAGGCTCATGCGACGTCCTGACTCTCTGCAGACGTAGAGTAGCGCATCAGGAAGGGTACACTTGGCAAGTGTTGATTTGAGCGAGCACACCGCCAGCTTTAGCGCCAGTCAGCCTCTGTGGCCTAATGGATAAGGCATCGGTCTCCTAAACCGGGGATTGTGGGTTCGAGTCCCACCAGAGGTACACGTTTTACTCACTGGGGCAAAATCACTCTCACCACATACAGCTGTAATAGTTGAGAAAGCTGGCGTTTCTGAGTGCTTACAGGTATCACAGGTATGACGACGATATGAAAATACGCACTTACTGACAACCAAAAACGAAACGACGGCCATTATCAATCGACCTATTAGCAGCGGAAGTGTTTCAAAGCGTGATGGCGCTGTGAAAGGAAACGCTATTTTGAAATTGCTTGTTGGTAAACAGTATGACCCATATGAATAGTCACTTACCTGTCTTGTGTGCAGGACTTACAGTTCAGAGAGGGAATAGCCTAAGACGGCAGGTATAGAATTGCCAGCAGAAAGTAGGTGCCTGGACTTCGATACGTCTGAGTATGTACAGGCACACAGGAAAGGCTCATGCGACGTCCTGACTCTCTGCAGACGTAGAGTAGCGCATCAGGAAGGGTACACTTGGCAAGTGTTGATTTGAGCGAGCACACCGCCAGCTTTAGCGCCAGTCAGCCTCTGTGGCCTAATGGATAAGGCATCGGTCTCCTAAACCGGGGATTGTGGGTTCGAGTCCCACCAGAGGTACACGTTTTACTCACTGGGGCAAAATCACTCTCACCACATACAGCTGTAATAGTTGAGAAAGCTGGCGTTTCTGAGTGCTTACAGGTATCACAGGTATGACGACGATATGAAAATACGCACTTACTGACAACCAAAAACGAAACGACGGCCATTATCAATCGACCTATTAGCAGCGGAAGTGTTTCAAAGCGTGATGGCGCTGTGAAAGGAAACGCTATTTTGAAATTGCTTGTTGGTAAACAGTATGACCCATATGAATAGTCACTTACCTGTCTTGTGTGCAGGACTTACAGTTCAGAGAGGGAATAGCCTAAGACGGCAGGTATAAGAATTGCCAGCAGAAAGTAGGTGCCTGGACTTCGATACGTCTGAGTATGTACAGGCACACAGGAAAGGCTCATGCGACGTCCTGACTCTCTGCAGACGTAGAGTAGCGCATCAGGAAGGGTACACTTGGCAAGTGTTGATTTGAGCGAGCACACCGCCAGCTTTAGCGCCAGTCAGCCTCTGTGGCCTAATGGATAAGGCATCGGTCTCCTAAACCGGGGATTGTGGGTTCGAGTCCCACCAGAGGTACACGTTTTACTCACTGGGGCAAAATCACTCTCACCACATACAGCTGTAATAGTTGAGAAAGCTGGCGTTTCTGAGTGCTTACAGGTATCACAGGTATGACGACGATATGAAAATACGCACTTACTGACAACCAAAAACGAAACGACGGCCATTATCAATCGACCTATTAGCAGCGGAAGTGTTTCAAAGCGTGATGGCGCTGTGAAAGGAAACGCTATTTTGAAATTGCTTGTTGGTAAACAGTATGACCCATATGAATAGTCACTTACCTGTCTTGTGTGCAGGACTTACAGTTCAGAGAGGGAATAGCCTAAGACGGCAGGTATAAGAATTGCCAGCAGAAAGTAGGTGCCTGGACTTCGATACGTCTGAGTATGTACAGGCACACAGGAAAGGCTCATGCGACGTCCTGACTCTCTGCAGACGTAGAGTAGCGCATCAGGAAGGGTACACTTGGCAAGTGTTGATTTGAGCGAGCACACCGCCAGCTTTAGCGCCAGTCAGCCTCTGTGGCCTAATGGATAAGGCATCGGTCTCCTAAACCGGGGATTGTGGGTTCGAGTCCCACCAGAGGTACACGTTTTACTCACTGGGGCAAAATCACTCTCACCACATACAGCTGTAATAGTTGAGAAAGCTGGCGTTTCTGAGTGCTTACAGGTATCACAGGTATGACGACGATATGAAAATACGCACTTACTGACAACCAAAAAACGAAACGACGGCCATTATCAATCGACCTATTAGCAGCGGAAGTGTTTCAAAGCGTGATGGCGCTGTGAAAGGAAACGCTATTTTGAAATTGCTTGTTGGTAAACAGTATGACCCATATGAATAGTCACTTACCTGTCTTGTGTGCAGGACTTACAGTTCAGAGAGGGAATAGCCTAAGACGGCAGGTATAAGAATTGCCAGCAGAAAGTAGGTGCCTGGACTTCGATACGTCTGAGTATGTACAGGCACACAGGAAAGGCTCATGCGACGTCCTGACTCTCTGCAGACGTAGAGTAGCGCATCAGGAAGGGTACACTTGGCAAGTGTTGATTTGAGCGAGCACACCGCCAGCTTTAGCGCCAGTCAGCCTCTGTGGCCTAATGGATAAGGCATCGGTCTCCTAAACCGGGGATTGTGGGTTCGAGTCCCACCAGAGGTACACGTTTTACTCACTGGGGCAAAATCACTCTCACCACATACAGCTGTAATAGTTGAGAAAGCTGGCGTTTCTGAGTGCTTACAGGTATCACAGGTATGACGACGATATGAAAATACGCACTTACTGACAACCAAAAACGAAACGACGGCCATTATCAATCGACCTATTAGCAGCGGAAGTGTTTCAAAGCGTGATGGCGCTGTGAAAGGAAACGCTATTTTGAAATTGCTTGTTGGTAAACAGTATGACCCATATGAATAGTCACTTACCTGTCTTGTGTGCAGGACTTACAGTTCAGAGAGGGAATAGCCTAAGACGGCAGGTATAAGAATTGCCAGCAGAAAGTAGGTGCCTGGACTTCGATACGTCTGAGTATGTACAGGCACACAGGAAAGGCTCATGCGACGTCCTGACTCTCTGCAGACGTAGAGTAGCGCATCAGGAAGGGTACACTTGGCAAGTGTTGATTTGAGCGAGCACACCGCCAGCTTTAGCGCCAGTCAGCCTCTGTGGCCTAATGGATAAGGCATCGGTCTCCTAAACCGGGATTGTGGGTTCGAGTCCCACCAGAGGTACACGTTTTACTCACTGGGGCAAAATCACTCTCACCACATACAGCTGTAATAGTTGAGAAAGCTGGCGTTTCTGAGTGCTTACAGGTATCACAGGTATGACGACGATATGAAAATACGCACTTACTGACAACCAAAAACGAAACGACGGCCATTATCAATCGACCTATTAGCAGCGGAAGTGTTTCAAAGCGTGATGGCGCTGTGAAAGGAAACGCTATTTTGAAATTGCTTGTTGGTAAACAGTATGACCCATATGAATAGTCACTTACCTGTCTTGTGTGCAGGACTTACAGTTCAGAGAGGGAATAGCCTAAGACGGCAGGTATAAGAATTGCCAGCAGAAAGTAGGTGCCTGGACTTCGATACGTCTGAGTATGTACAGGCACACAGGAAAGGCTCATGCGACGTCCTGACTCTCTGCAGACGTAGAGTAGCGCATCAGGAAGGGTACACTTGGCAAGTGTTGATTTGAGCGAGCACACCGCCAGCTTTAGCGCCAGTCAGCCTCTGTGGCCTAATGGATAAGGCATCGGTCTCCTAAACCGGGGATTGTGGGTTCGAGTCCCACCAGAGGTACACGTTTTACTCACTGGGGCAAAATCACTCTCACCACATACAGCTGTAATAGTTGAGAAAGCTGGCGTTTCTGAGTGCTTACAGGTATCACAGGTATGACGACGATATGAAAATACGCACTTACTGACAACCAAAAACGAAACGACGGCCATTATCAATCGACCTATTAGCAGCGGAAGTGTTTCAAAGCGTGATGGCGCTGTGAAAGGAAACGCTATTTTGAAATTGCTTGTTGGTAAACAGTATGACCCATATGAATAGTCACTTACCTGTCTTGTGTGCAGGACTTACAGTTCAGAGAGGGAATAGCCTAAGACGGCAGGTATAAGAATTGCCAGCAGAAAGTAGGTGCCTGGACTTCGATACGTCTGAGTATGTACAGGCACACAGGAAAGGCTCATGCGACGTCCTGACTCTCTGCAGACGTAGAGTAGCGCATCAGGAAGGGTACACTTGGCAAGTGTTGATTTGAGCGAGCACACCGCCAGCTTTAGCGCCAGTCAGCCTCTGTGGCCTAATGGATAAGGCATCGGTCTCCTAAACCGGGGATTGTGGGTTCGAGTCCCACCAGAGGTACACGTTTTACTCACTGGGGCAAAATCACTCTCACCACATACAGCTGTAATAGTTGAGAAAGCTGGCGTTTCTGAGTGCTTACAGGTATCACAGGTATGACGACGATATGAAAATACGCACTTACTGACAACCAAAAACGAAACGACGGCCATTATCAATCGACCTATTAGCAGCGGAAGTGTTTCAAAGCGTGATGGCGCTGTGAAAGGAAACGCTATTTTGAAATTGCTTGTTGGTAAACAGTATGACCCATATGAATAGTCACTTACCTGTCTTGTGTGCAGGACTTACAGTTCAGAGAGGGAATAGCCTAAGACGGCAGGTATAAGAATTGCCAGCAGAAAGTAGGTGCCTGGACTTCGATACGTCTGAGTATGTACAGGGCACACAGGAAAGGCTCATGCGACGTCCTGACTCTCTGCAGACGTAGAGTAGCGCATCAGGAAGGGTACACTTGGCAAGTGTTGATTTGAGCGAGCACACCGCCAGCTTTAGCGCCAGTCAGCCTCTGTGGCCTAATGGATAAGGCATCGGTCTCCTAAACCGGGGATTGTGGGTTCGAGTCCCACCAGAGGTACACGTTTTACTCACTGGGGCAAAATCACTCTCACCACATACAGCTGTAATAGTTGAGAAAGCTGGCGTTTCTGAGTGCTTACAGGTATCACAGGTATGACGACGATATGAAAATACGCACTTACTGACAACCAAAAACGAAACGACGGCCATTATCAATCGACCTATTAGCAGCGGAAGTGTTTCAAAGCGTGATGGCGCTGTGAAAGGAAACGCTATTTTGAAATTGCTTGTTGGTAAACAGTATGACCCATATGAATAGTCACTTACCTGTCTTGTGTGCAGGACTTACAGTTCAGAGAGGGAATAGCCTAAGACGGCAGGTATAAGAATTGCCAGCAGAAAGTAGGTGCCTGGACTTCGATACGTCTGAGTATGTACAGGCACACAGGAAAGGCTCATGCGACGTCCTGACTCTCTGCAGACGTAGAGTAGCGCATCAGGAAGGGTACACTTGGCAAGTGTTGATTTGAGCGAGCACACCGCCAGCTTTAGCGCCAGTCAGCCTCTGTGGCCTAATGGATAAGGCATCGGTCTCCTAAACCGGGGATTGTGGGTTCGAGTCCCACCAGAGGTACACGTTTTACTCACTGGGGCAAAATCACTCTCACCACATACAGCTGTAATAGTTGAGAAAGCTGGCGTTTCTGAGTGCTTACAGGTATCACAGGTATGACGACGATATGAAAATACGCACTTACTGACAACCAAAAACGAAACGACGGCCATTATCAATCGACCTATTAGCAGCGGAAGTGTTTCAAAGCGTGATGGCGCTGTGAAAGGAAACGCTATTTTGAAATTGCTTGTTGGTAAACAGTATGACCCATATGAATAGTCACTTACCTGTCTTGTGTGCAGGACTTACAGTTCAGAGAGGGAATAGCCTAAGACGGCAGGTATAAGAATTGCCAGCAGAAAGTAGGTGCCTGGACTTCGATACGTCTGAGTATGTACAGGCACACAGGAAAGGCTCATGCGACGTCCTGACTCTCTGCAGACGTAGAGTAGCGCATCAGGAAGGGTACACTTGGCAAGTGTTGATTTGAGCGAGCACACCGCCAGCTTTAGCGCCAGTCAGCCTCTGTGGCCTAATGGATAAGGCATCGGTCTCCTAAACCGGGGATTGTGGGTTCGAGTCCCACCAGAGGTACACGTTTTACTCACTGGGGCAAAATCACTCTCACCACATACAGCTGTAATAGTTGAGAAAGCTGGCGTTTCTGAGTGCTTACAGGTATCACAGGTATGACGACGATATGAAAATACGCACTTACTGACAACCAAAAACGAAAACGACGGCCATTATCAATCGACCTATTAGCAGCGGAAGTGTTTCAAAGCGTGATGGCGCTGTGAAAGGAAACGCTATTTTGAAATTGCTTGTTGGTAAACAGTATGACCCATATGAATAGTCACTTACCTGTCTTGTGTGCAGGACTTACAGTTCAGAGAGGGAATAGCCTAAGACGGCAGGTATAAGAATTGCCAGCAGAAAGTAGGTGCCTGGACTTCGATACGTCTGAGTAATGTACAGGCACACAGGAAAGGCTCATGCGACGTCCTGACTCTCTGCAGACGTAGAGTAGCGCATCAGGAAGGGTACACTTGGCAAGTGTTGATTTGAGCGAGCACACCGCCAGCTTTAGCGCCAGTCAGCCTCTGTGGCCTAATGGATAAGGCATCGGTCTCCTAAACCGGGGATTGTGGGGTTCGAGTCCCACCAGAGGTACACGTTTTACTCACTGGGGCAAAATCACTCTCACCACATACAGCTGTAATAGTTGAGAAAGCTGGCGTTTCTGAGTGCTTACAGGTATCACAGGTATGACGACGATATGAAAATACGCACTTACTGACAACCAAAAACGAAACGACGGCCATTATCAATCGACCTATTAGCAGCGGAAGTGTTTCAAAGCGTGATGGCGCTGTGAAAGGAAACGCTATTTTGAAATTGCTTGTTGGTAAACAGTATGACCCATATGAATAGTCACTTACCTGTCTTGTGTGCAGGACTTACAGTTCAGAGAGGGAATAGCCTAAGACGGCAGGTATAAGAATTGCCAGCAGAAAGTAGGTGCCTGGACTTCGATACGTCTGAGTATGTACAGGCACACAGGAAAGGCTCATGCGACGTCCTGACTCTCTGCAGACGTAGAGTAGCGCATCAGGAAGGGTACACTTGGCAAGTGTTGATTTGAGCGAGCACACCGCCAGCTTTAGCGCCAGTCAGCCTCTGTGGCCTAATGGATAAGGCATCGGTCTCCTAAACCGGGGATTGTGGGTTCGAGTCCCACCAGAGGTACACGTTTTACTCACTGGGGCAAAATCACTCTCACCACATACAGCTGTAATAGTTGAGAAAGCTGGCGTTTCTGAGTGCTTACAGGTATCACAGGTATGACGACGATATGAAAATACGCACTTACTGACAACCAAAAACGAAACGACGGCCATTATCAATCGACCTATTAGCAGCGGAAGTGTTTCAAAGCGTGATGGCGCTGTGAAAGGAAACGCTATTTTGAAATTGCTTGTTGGTAAACAGTATGACCCATATGAATAGTCACTTACCTGTCTTGTGTGCAGGACTTACAGTTCAGAGAGGGAATAGCCTAAGACGGCAGGTATAAGAATTGCCAGCAGAAAGTAGGTGCCTGGACTTCGATACGTCTGAGTATGTACAGGCACACAGGAAAGGCTCATGCGACGTCCTGACTCTCTGCAGACGTAGAGTAGCGCATCAGGAAGGGTACACTTGGCAAGTGTTGATTTGAGCGAGCACACCGCCAGCTTTAGCGCCAGTCAGCCTCTGTGGCCTAATGGATAAGGCATCGGTCTCCTAAACCGGGGATTGTGGGTTCGAGTCCCACCAGAGGTACACGTTTTACTCACTGGGGCAAAATCACTCTCACCACATACAGCTGTAATAGTTGAGAAAGCTGGCGTTTCTGAGTGCTTACAGGTATCACAGGTATGACGACGATATGAAAATACGCACTTACTGACAACCAAAAACGAAACGACGGCCATTATCAATCGACCTATTAGCAGCGGAAGTGTTTCAAAGCGTGATGGCGCTGTGAAAGGAAACGCTATTTTGAAATTGCTTGTTGGTAAACAGTATGACCCATATGAATAGTCACTTACCTGTCTTGTGTGCAGGACTTACAGTTCAGAGAGGGAATAGCCTAAGACGGCAGGTATAAGAATTGCCAGCAGAAAGTAGGTGCCTGACTTCGATACGTCTGAGTATGTACAGGCACACAGGAAAGGCTCATGCGACGTCCTGACTCTCTGCAGACGTAGAGTAGCGCATCAGGAAGGGTACACTTGGCAAGTGTTGATTTGAGCGAGCACACCGCCAGCTTTAGCGCCAGTCAGCCTCTGTGGCCTAATGGATAAGGCATCGGTCTCCTAAACCGGGGATTGTGGGTTCGAGTCCCACCAGAGGTACACGTTTTACTCACTGGGGCAAAATCACTCTCACCACATACAGCTGTAATAGTTGAGAAAGCTGGCGTTTCTGAGTGCTTACAGGTATCACAGGTATGACGACGATATGAAAATACGCACTTACTGACAACCAAAAACGAAACGACGGCCATTATCAATCGACCTATTAGCAGCGGAAGTGTTTCAAAGCGTGATGGCGCTGTGAAAGGAAACGCTATTTTGAAATTGCTTGTTGGTAAACAGTATGACCCATATGAATAGTCACTTACCTGTCTTGTGTGCAGGACTTACAGTTCAGAGAGGGAATAGCCTAAGACGGCAGGTATAAGAATTGCCAGCAGAAAGTAGGTGCCTGGACTTCGATACGTCTGAGTATGTACAGGCACACAGGAAAGGCTCATGCGACGTCCTGACTCTCTGCAGACGTAGAGTAGCGCATCAGGAAGGGTACACTTGGCAAGTGTTGATTTGAGCGAGCACACCGCCAGCTTTAGCGCCAGTCAGCCTCTGTGGCCTAATGGATAAGGCATCGGTCTCCTAAACCGGGGATTGTGGGTTCGAGTCCCACCAGAGGTACACGTTTTACTCACTGGGGCAAAATCACTCTCACCACATACAGCTGTAATAGTTGAGAAAGCTGGCGTTTCTGAGTGCTTACAGGTATCACAGGTATGACGACGATATGAAAATACGCACTTACTGACAACCAAAAACGAAACGACGGCCATTATCAATCGACCTATTAGCAGCGGAAGTGTTTCAAAGCGTGATGGCGCTGTGAAAGGAAACGCTATTTTGAAATTGCTTGTTGGTAAACAGTATGACCCATATGAATAGTCACTTACCTGTCTTGTGTGCAGGACTTACAGTTCAGAGAGGGAATAGCCTAAGACGGCAGGTATAAGAATTGCCAGCAGAAAGTAGGTGCCTGGACTTCGATACGTCTGAGTATGTACAGGCACACAGGAAAGGCTCATGCGACGTCCTGACTCTCTGCAGACGTAGAGTAGCGCATCAGGAAGGGTACACTTGGCAAGTGTTGATTTGAGCGAGCACACCGCCAGCTTTAGCGCCAGTCAGCCTCTGTGGCCTAATGGATAAGGCATCGGTCTCCTAAACCGGGGATTGTGGGTTCGAGTCCCACCAGAGGTACACGTTTTACTCACTGGGGCAAAATCACTCTCACCACATACAGCTGTAATAGTTGAGAAAGCTGGCGTTTCTGAGTGCTTACAGGTATCACAGGTATGACGACGATATGAAAATACGCACTTACTGACAACCAAAAACGAAACGACGGCCATTATCAATCGACCTATTAGCAGCGGAAGTGTTTCAAAGCGTGATGGCGCTGTGAAAGGAAACGCTATTTTGAAATTGCTTGTTGGTAAACAGTATGACCCATATGAATAGTCACTTACCTGTCTTGTGTGCAGGACTTACAGTTCAGAGAGGGAATAGCCTAAGACGGCAGGTATAAGAATTGCCAGCAGAAAGTAGGTGCCTGGACTTCGATACGTCTGAGTATGTACAGGCACACAGGAAAGGCTCATGCGACGTCCTGACTCTCTGCAGACGTAGAGTAGCGCATCAGGAAGGGTACACTTGGCAAGTGTTGATTTGAGCGAGCACACCGCCAGCTTTAGCGCCAGTCAGCCTCTGTGGCCTAATGGATAAGGCATCGGTCTCCTAAACCGGGGATTGTGGGTTCGAGTCCCACCAGAGGTACACGTTTTACTCACTGGGGCAAAATCACTCTCACCACATACAGCTGTAATAGTTGAGAAAGCTGGCGTTTCTGAGTGCTTACAGGTATCACAGGTATGACGACGATATGAAAATACGCACTTACTGACAACCAAAAACGAAACGACGGCCATTATCAATCGACCTATTAGCAGCGGAAGTGTTTCAAAGCGTGATGGCGCTGTGAAAGGAAACGCTATTTTGAAATTGCTTGTTGGTAAACAGTATGACCCATATGAATAGTCACTTACCTGTCTTGTGTGCAGGACTTACAGTTCAGAGAGGGAATAGCCTAAGACGGCAGGTATAAGAATTGCCAGCAGAAAGTAGGTGCCTGGACTTCGATACGTCTGAGTATGTACAGGCACACAGGAAAGGCTCATGCGACGTCCTGACTCTCTGCAGACGTAGAGTAGCGCATCAGGAAGGGTACACTTGGCAAGTGTTGATTTGAGCGAGCACACCGCCAGCTTTAGCGCCAGTCAGCCTCTGTGGCCTAATGGATAAGGCATCGGTCTCCTAAACCGGGGATTGTGGGTTCGAGTCCCACCAGAGGTACACGTTTTACTCACTGGGGCAAAATCACTCTCACCACATACAGCTGTAATAGTTGAGAAAGCTGGCGTTTCTGAGTGCTTACAGGTATCACAGGTATGACGACGATATGAAAATACGCACTTACTGACAACCAAAAACGAAACGACGGCCATTATCAATCGACCTATTAGCAGCGGAAGTGTTTCAAAGCGTGATGGCGCTGTGAAAGGAAACGCTATTTTGAAATTGCTTGTTGGTAAACAGTATGACCCATATGAATAGTCACTTACCTGTCTTGTGTGCAGGACTTACAGTTCAGAGAGGGAATAGCCTAAGACGGCAGGTATAAGAATTGCCAGCAGAAAGTAGGTGCCTGGACTTCGATACGTCTGAGTATGTACAGGCACACAGGAAAGGCTCATGCGACGTCCTGACTCTCTGCAGACGTAGAGTAGCGCATCAGGAAGGGTACACTTGGCAAGTGTTGATTTGAGCGAGCACACCGCCAGCTTTAGCGCCAGTCAGCCTCTGTGGCCTAATGGATAAGGCATCGGTCTCCTAAACCGGGGATTGTGGGTTCGAGTCCCACCAGAGGTACACCGTTTTACTCACTGGGGCAAAATCACTCTCACCACATACAGCTGTAATAGTTGAGAAAGCTGCGTTTCTGAGTGCTTACAGGTATCACAGGTATGACGACGATATGAAAATACGCACTTACTGACAACCAAAAACGAAACGACGGCCATTATCAATCGACCTATTAGCAGCGGAAGTGTTTCAAAGCGTGATGGCGCTGTGAAAGGAAACGCTATTTGAAATTGCTTGTTGGTAAACAGTATGACCCATATGAATAGTCACTTACCTGTCTTGTGTGCAGGACTTACAGTTCAGAGAGGGAATAGCCTAAGACGGCAGGTATAAGAATTGCCAGCAGAAAGTAGGTGCCTGGACTTCGATACGTCTGAGTATGTACAGGCACACAGGAAAGGCTCATGCGACGTCCTGACTCTCTGCAGACGTAGAGTAGCGCATCAGGAAGGGTACACTTGGCAAGTGTTGATTTGAGCGAGCACACCGCCAGCTTTAGCGCCAGTCAGCCTCTGTGGCCTAATGGATAAGGCATCGGTCCTCCTAAACCGGGGATTGTGGGTTCGAGTCCCACCAGAGGTACACGTTTTACTCACTGGGGCAAAATCACTCTCACCACATACAGCTGTAATAGTTGAGAAAGCTGGCGTTTCTGAGTGCTTACAGGTATCACAGGTATGACGACGATATGAAAATACGCACTTACTGACAACCAAAAACGAAACGACGGCCATTATCAATCGACCTATTAGCAGCGGAAGTGTTTCAAAGCGTGATGGCGCTGTGAAAGGAAACGCTATTTTGAAATTGCTTGTTGGTAAACAGTATGACCCATATGAATAGTCACTTACCTGTCTTGTGTGCAGGACTTACAGTTCAGAGAGGGAATAGCCTAAGACGGCAGGTATAAGAATTGCCAGCAGAAAGTAGGTGCCTGGACTTCGATACGTCTGAGTATGTACAGGCACACAGGAAAGGCTCATGCGACGTCCTGACTCTCTGCAGACGTAGAGTAGCGCATCAGGAAGGGTACACTTGGCAAGTGTTGATTTGAGCGAGCACACCGCCAGCTTTAGCGCCAGTCAGCCTCTGTGGCCTAATGGATAAGGCATCGGTCTCCTAAACCGGGGATTGTGGGTTCGAGTCCCACCAGAGGTACACGTTTTACTCACTGGGGCAAAATCACTCTCACCACATACAGCTGTAATAGTTGAGAAAGCTGGCGTTTCTGAGTGCTTACAGGTATCACAGGTATGACGACGATATGAAAATACGCACTTACTGACAACCAAAAACGAAACGACGGCCATTATCAATCGACCTATTAGCAGCGGAAGTGTTTCAAAGCGTGATGGCGCTGTGAAAGGAAACGCTATTTTGAAATTGCTTGTTGGTAAACAGTATGACCCATATGAATAGTCACTTACCTGTCTTGTGTGCAGGACTTACAGTTCAGAGAGGGAATAGCCTAAGACGGCAGGTATAAGAATTGCCAGCAGAAAGTAGGTGCCTGGACTTCGATACGTCTGAGTATGTACAGGCACACAGGAAAGGCTCATGCGACGTCCTGACTCTCTGCAGACGTAGAGTAGCGCATCAGGAAGGGTACACTTGGCAAGTGTTGATTTGAGCGAGCACACCCGCCAGCTTTAGCGCCAGTCAGCCTCTGTGGCCTAATGGATAAGGCATCGGTCTCCTAAACCGGGGATTGTGGGTTCGAGTCCCACCAGAGGTACACGTTTTACTCACTGGGGCAAAATCACTCTCACCACATACAGCTGTAATAGTTGAGAAAGCTGGCGTTTCTGAGTGCTTACAGGTATCACAGGTATGACGACGATATGAAAATACGCACTTACTGACAACCAAAAACGAAACGACGGCCATTATCAATCGACCTATTAGCAGCGGAAGTGTTTCAAAGCGTGATGGCGCTGTGAAAGGAAACGCTATTTTGAAATTGCTTGTTGGTAAACAGTATGACCCATATGAATAGTCACTTACCTGTCTTGTGTGCAGGACTTACAGTTCAGAGAGGGAATAGCCTAAGACGGCAGGTATAAGAATTGCCAGCAGAAAGTAGGTGCCTGGACTTCGATACGTCTGAGTATGTACAGGCACACAGGAAAGGCTCATGCGACGTCCTGACTCTCTGCAGACGTAGAGTAGCGCATCAGGAAGGGTACACTTGGCAAGTGTTGATTTGAGCGAGCACACCGCCAGCTTTAGCGCCAGTCAGCCTCTGTGGCCTAATGGATAAGGCATCGGTCTCCTAAACCGGGGATTGTGGGTTCGAGTCCCACCAGAGGTACACGTTTTACTCACTGGGGCAAAATCACTCTCACCACATACAGCTGTAATAGTTGAGAAAGCTGGCGTTTCTGAGTGCTTACAGGTATCACAGGTATGACGACGATATGAAAATACGCACTTACTGACAACCAAAAACGAAACGACGGCCATTATCAATCGACCTATTAGCAGCGGAAGTGTTTCAAAGCGTGATGGCGCTGTGAAAGGAAACGCTATTTTGAAATTGCTTGTTGGTAAACAGTATGACCCATATGAATAGTCACTTACCTGTCTTGTGTGCAGGACTTACAGTTCAGAGAGGGAATAGCCTAAGACGGCAGGTATAAGAATTGCCAGCAGAAAGTAGGTGCCTGGACTTCGATACGTCTGAGTATGTACAGGCACACAGGAAAGGCTCATGCGACGTCCTGACTCTCTGCAGACGTAGAGTAGCGCATCAGGAAGGGTACACTTGGCAAGTGTTGATTTGAGCGAGCACACCGCCAGCTTTAGCGCCAGTCAGCCTCTGTGGCCTAATGGATAAGGCATCGGTCTCCTAAACCGGGGATTGTGGGTTCGAGTCCCACCAGAGGTACACGTTTTACTCACTGGGGCAAAATCACTCTCACCACATACAGCTGTAATAGTTGAGAAAGCTGGCGTTTCTGAGTGCTTACAGGTATCACAGGTATGACGACGATATGAAAATACGCACTTACTGACAACCAAAAACGAAACGACGGCCATTATCAATCGACCTATTAGCAGCGGAAGTGTTTCAAAGCGTGATGGCGCTGTGAAAGGAAACGCTATTTTGAAATTGCTTGTTGGTAAACAGTATGACCCATATGAATAGTCACTTACCTGTCTTGTGTGCAGGACTTACAGTTCAGAGAGGGAATAGCCTAAGACGGCAGGTATAAGAATTGCCAGCAGAAAGTAGGTGCCTGGACTTCGATACGTCTGAGTATGTACAGGCACACAGGAAAGGCTCATGCGACGTCCTGACTCTCTGCAGACGTAGAGTAGCGCATCAGGAAGGGTACACTTGGCAAGTGTTGATTTGAGCGAGCACACCGCCAGCTTTAGCGCCAGTCAGCCTCTGTGGCCTAATGGATAAGGCATCGGTCTCCTAAACCGGGGATTGTGGGTTCGAGTCCCACCAGAGGTACACGTTTTACTCACTGGGGCAAAATCACTCTCACCACATACAGCTGTAATAGTTGAGAAAGCTGGCGTTTCTGAGTGCTTACAGGTATCACAGGTATGACGACGATATGAAAATACGCACTTACTGACAACCAAAAACGAAACGACGGCCATTATCAATCGACCTATTAGCAGCGGAAGTGTTTCAAAGCGTGATGGCGCTGTGAAAGGAAACGCTATTTTGAAATTGCTTGTTGGTAAACAGTATGACCCATATGAATAGTCACTTACCTGTCTTGTGTGCAGGACTTACAGTTCAGAGAGGGAATAGCCTAAGACGGCAGGTATAAGAATTGCCAGCAGAAAGTAGGTGCCTGGACTTCGATACGTCTGAGTATGTACAGGCACACAGGAAAGGCTCATGCGACGTCCTGACTCTCTGCAGACGTAGAGTAGCGCATCAGGAAGGGTACACTTGGCAAGTGTTGATTTGAGCGAGCACACCGCCAGCTTTAGCGCCAGTCAGCCTCTGTGGCCTAATGGATAAGGCATCGGTCTCCTAAACCGGGGATTGTGGGTTCGAGTCCCACCAGAGGTACACGTTTTACTCACTGGGGCAAAATCACTCTCACCACATACAGCTGTAATAGTTGAGAAAGCTGGCGTTTCTGAGTGCTTACAGGTATCACAGGTATGACGACGATATGAAAATACGCACTTACTGACAACCAAAAACGAAACGACGGCCATTATCAATCGACCTATTAGCAGCGGAAGTGTTTCAAAGCGTGATGGCGCTGTGAAAGGAAACGCTATTTTGAAATTGCTTGTTGGTAAACAGTATGACCCATATGAATAGTCACTTACCTGTCTTGTGTGCAGGACTTACAGTTCAGAGAGGGAATAGCCTAAGACGGCAGGTATAAGAATTGCCAGCAGAAAGTAGGTGCCTGGACTTCGATACGTCTGAGTATGTACAGGCACACAGGAAAGGCTCATGCGACGTCCTGACTCTCTGCAGACGTAGAGTAGCGCATCAGGAAGGGTACACTTGGCAAGTGTTGATTTGAGCGAGCACACCGCCAGCTTTAGCGCCAGTCAGCCTCTGTGGCCTAATGGATAAGGCATCGGTCTCCTAAACCGGGGATTGTGGGTTCGAGTCCCACCAGAGGTACACGTTTTACTCACTGGGGCAAAATCACTCTCACCACATACAGCTGTAATAGTTGAGAAAGCTGGCGTTTCTGAGTGCTTACAGGTATCACAGGTATGACGACGATATGAAAATACGCACTTACTGACAACCAAAAACGAAACGACGGCCATTATCAATCGACCTATTAGCAGCGGAAGTGTTTCAAAGCGTGATGGCGCTGTGAAAGGAAACGCTATTTTGAAATTGCTTGTTGGTAAACAGTATGACCCATATGAATAGTCACTTACCTGTCTTGTGTGCAGGACTTACAGTTCAGAGAGGGAATAGCCTAAGACGGCAGGTATAGAGAATTGCCAGCAGAAAGTAGGTGCCTGGACTTCGATACGTCTGAGTATGTACAGGCACACAGGAAAGGCTCATGCGACGTCCTGACTCTCTGCAGACGTAGAGTAGCGCATCAGGAAGGGTACACTTGGCAAGTGTTGATTTGAGCGAGCACACCGCCAGCTTTAGCGCCAGTCAGCCTCTGTGGCCTAATGGATAAGGCATCGGTCTCCTAAACCGGGGATTGTGGGTTCGAGTCCCACCAGAGGTACACGTTTTACTCACTGGGGCAAAATCACTCTCACCACATACAGCTGTAATAGTTGAGAAAGCTGGCGTTTCTGAGTGCTTACAGGTATCACAGGTATGACGACGATATGAAAATACGCACTTACTGACAACCAAAAACGAAACGACGGCCATTATCAATCGACCTATTAGCAGCGGAAGTGTTTCAAAGCGTGATGGCGCTGTGAAAGGAAACGCTATTTTGAAATTGCTTGTTGGTAAACAGTATGACCCATATGAATAGTCACTTACCTGTCTTGTGTGCAGGACTTACAGTTCAGAGAGGGAATAGCCTAAGACGGCAGGTATAAGAATTGCCAGCAGAAAGTAGGTGCCTGGACTTCGATACGTCTGAGTATGTACAGGCACACAGGAAAGGCTCATGCGACGTCCTGACTCTCTGCAGACGTAGAGTAGCGCATCAGGAAGGGTACACTTGGCAAGTGTTGATTTGAGCGAGCACACCGCCAGCTTTAGCGCCAGTCAGCCTCTGTGGCCTAATGGATAAGGCATCGGTCTCCTAAACCGGGGATTGTGGGTTCGAGTCCCACCAGAGGTACACGTTTTACTCACTGGGGCAAAATCACTCTCACCACATACAGCTGTAATAGTTGAGAAAGCTGGCGTTTCTGAGTGCTTACAGGTATCACAGGTATGACGACGATATGAAAATACGCACTTACTGACAACCAAAAACGAAACGACGGCCATTATCAATCGACCTATTAGCAGCGGAAGTGTTTCAAAGCGTGATGGCGCTGTGAAAGGAAACGCTATTTTGAAATTGCTTGTTGGTAAACAGTATGACCCATATGAATAGTCACTTACCTGTCTTGTGTGCAGGACTTACAGTTCAGAGAGGGAATAGCCTAAGACGGCAGGTATAAGAATTGCCAGCAGAAAGTAGGTGCCTGGACTTCGATACGTCTGAGTATGTACAGGCACACAGGAAAGGCTCATGCGACGTCCTGACTCTCTGCAGACGTAGAGTAGCGCATCAGGAAGGGTACACTTGGCAAGTGTTGATTTGAGCGAGCACACCGCCAGCTTTAGCGCCAGTCAGCCTCTGTGGCCTAATGGATAAGGCATCGGTCTCCTAAACCGGGGATTGTGGGTTCGAGTCCCACCAGAGGTACACGTTTTACTCACTGGGGCAAAATCACTCTCACCACATACAGCTGTAATAGTTGAGAAAGCTGGCGTTTCTGAGTGCTTACAGGTATCACAGGTATGACGACGATATGAAAATACGCACTTACTGACAACCAAAAACGAAACGACGGCCATTATCAATCGACCTATTAGCAGCGGAAGTGTTTCAAAGCGTGATGGCGCTGTGAAAGGAAACGCTATTTTGAAATTGCTTGTTGGTAAACAGTATGACCCATATGAATAGTCACTTACCTGTCTTGTGTGCAGGACTTACAGTTCAGAGAGGGAATAGCCTAAGACGGCAGGTATAAGAATTGCCAGCAGAAAGTAGGTGCCTGGACTTCGATACGTCTGAGTATGTACAGGCACACAGGAAAGGCTCATGCGACGTCCTGACTCTCTGCAGACGTAGAGTAGCGCATCAGGAAGGGTACACTTGGCAAGTGTTGATTTGAGCGAGCACACCGCCAGCTTTAGCGCCAGTCAGCCTCTGTGGCCTAATGGATAAGGCATCGGTCTCCTAAACCGGGGATTGTGGGTTCGAGTCCCACCAGAGGTACACGTTTTACTCACTGGGGCAAAATCACTCTCACCACATACAGCTGTAATAGTTGAGAAAGCTGGCGTTTCTGAGTGCTTACAGGTATCACAGGTATGACGACGATATGAAAATACGCACTTACTGACAACCAAAAACGAAACGACGGCCATTATCAATCGACCTATTAGCAGCGGAAGTGTTTCAAAGCGTGATGGCGCTGTGAAAGGAAACGCTATTTTGAAATTGCTTGTTGGTAAACAGTATGACCCATATGAATAGTCACTTACCTGTCTTGTGTGCAGGACTTACAGTTCAGAGAGGGAATAGCCTAAGACGGCAGGTATAAGAATTGCCAGCAGAAAGTAGGTGCCTGGACTTCGATACGTCTGAGTATGTACAGGCACACAGGAAAGGCTCATGCGACGTCCTGACTCTCTGCAGACGTAGAGTAGCGCATCAGGAAGGGTACACTTGGCAAGTGTTGATTTGAGCGAGCACACCGCCAGCTTTAGCGCCAGTCAGCCTCTGTGGCCTAATGGATAAGGCATCGGTCTCCTAAACCGGGGATTGTGGGTTCGAGTCCCACCAGAGGTACACGTTTTACTCACTGGGGCAAAATCACTCTCACCACATACAGCTGTAATAGTTGAGAAAGCTGGCGTTTCTGAGTGCTTACAGGTATCACAGGTATGACGACGATATGAAAATACGCACTTACTGACAACCAAAAACGAAACGACGGCCATTATCAATCGACCTATTAGCAGCGGAAGTGTTTCAAAGCGTGATGGCGCTGTGAAAGGAAACGCTATTTTGAAATTGCTTGTTGGTAAACAGTATGACCCATATGAATAGTCACTTACCTGTCTTGTGTGCAGGACTTACAGTTCAGAGAGGGAATAGCCTAAGACGGCAGGTATAAGAATTGCCAGCAGAAAGTAGGTGCCTGGACTTCGATACGTCTGAGTATGTACAGGCACACAGGAAAGGCTCATGCGACGTCCTGACTCTCTGCAGACGTAGAGTAGCGCATCAGGAAGGGTACACTTGGCAAGTGTTGATTTGAGCGAGCACACCGCCAGCTTTAGCGCCAGTCAGCCTCTGTGGCCTAATGGATAAGGCATCGGTCTCCTAAACCGGGGATTGTGGGTTCGAGTCCCACCAGAGGTACACGTTTTACTCACTGGGGCAAAATCACTCTCACCACATACAGCTGTAATAGTTGAGAAAGCTGGCGTTTCTGAGTGCTTACAGGTATCACAGGTATGACGACGATATGAAAATACGCACTTACTGACAACCAAAAACGAAACGACGGCCATTATCAATCGACCTATTAGCAGCGGAAGTGTTTCAAAGCGTGATGGCGCTGTGAAAGGAAACGCTATTTTGAAATTGCTTGTTGGTAAACAGTATGACCCATATGAATAGTCACTTACCTGTCTTGTGTGCAGGACTTACAGTTCAGAGAGGGAATAGCCTAAGACGGCAGGTATAAGAATTGCCAGCAGAAAGTAGGTGCCTGGACTTCGATACGTCTGAGTATGTACAGGCACACAGGAAAGGCTCATGCGACGTCCTGACTCTCTGCAGACGTAGAGTAGCGCATCAGGAAGGGTACACTTGGCAAGTGTTGATTTGAGCGAGCACACCGCCAGCTTTAGCGCCAGTCAGCCTCTGTGGCCTAATGGATAAGGCATCGGTCTCCTAAACCGGGGATTGTGGGTTCGAGTCCCACCAGAGGTACACGTTTTACTCACTGGGGCAAAATCACTCTCACCACATACAGCTGTAATAGTTGAGAAAGCTGGCGTTTCTGAGTGCTTACAGGTATCACAGGTATGACGACGATATGAAAATACGCACTTACTGACAACCAAAAACGAAACGACGGCCATTATCAATCGACCTATTAGCAGCGGAAGTGTTTCAAAGCGTGATGGCGCTGTGAAAGGAAACGCTATTTTGAAATTGCTTGTTGGTAAACAGTATGACCCATATGAATAGTCACTTACCTGTCTTGTGTGCAGGACTTACAGTTCAGAGAGGGAATAGCCTAAGACGGCAGGTATAAGAATTGCCAGCAGAAAGTAGGTGCCTGGACTTCGATACGTCTGAGTATGTACAGGCACACAGGAAAGGCTCATGCGACGTCCTGACTCTCTGCAGACGTAGAGTAGCGCATCAGGAAGGGTACACTTGGCAAGTGTTGATTTGAGCGAGCACACCGCCAGCTTTAGCGCCAGTCAGCCTCTGTGGCCTAATGGATAAGGCATCGGTCTCCTAAACCGGGGATTGTGGGTTCGAGTCCCACCAGAGGTACACGTTTTACTCACTGGGGCAAAATCACTCTCACCACATACAGCTGTAATAGTTGAGAAAGCTGGCGTTTCTGAGTGCTTACAGGTATCACAGGTATGACGACGATATGAAAATACGCACTTACTGACAACCAAAAACGAAACGACGGCCATTATCAATCGACCTATTAGCAGCGGAAGTGTTTCAAAGCGTGATGGCGCTGTGAAAGGAAACGCTATTTTGAAATTGCTTGTTGGTAAACAGTATGACCCATATGAATAGTCACTTACCTGTCTTGTGTGCAGGACTTACAGTTCAGAGAGGGAATAGCCTAAGACGGCAGGTATAAGAATTGCCAGCAGAAAGTAGGTGCCTGGACTTCGATACGTCTGAGTATGTACAGGCACACAGGAAAGGCTCATGCGACGTCCTGACTCTCTGCAGACGTAGAGTAGCGCATCAGGAAGGGTACACTTGGCAAGTGTTGATTTGAGCGAGCACACCGCCAGCTTTAGCGCCAGTCAGCCTCTGTGGCCTAATGGATAAGGCATCGGTCTCCTAAACCGGGGATTGTGGGTTCGAGTCCCACCAGAGGTACACGTTTTACTCACTGGGGCAAAATCACTCTCACCACATACAGCTGTAATAGTTGAGAAAGCTGGCGTTTCTGAGTGCTTACAGGTATCACAGGTATGACGACGATATGAAAATACGCACTTACTGACAACCAAAAACGAAACGACGGCCATTATCAATCGACCTATTAGCAGCGGAAGTGTTTCAAAGCGTGATGGCGCTGTGAAAGGAAACGCTATTTTGAAATTGCTTGTTGGTAAACAGTATGACCCATATGAATAGTCACTTACCTGTCTTGTGTGCAGGACTTACAGTTCAGAGAGGGAATAGCCTAAGACGGCAGGTATAAGAATTGCCAGCAGAAAGTAGGTGCCTGGACTTCGATACGTCTGAGTATGTACAGGCACACAGGAAAGGCTCATGCGACGTCCTGACTCTCTGCAGACGTAGAGTAGCGCATCAGGAAGGGTACACTTGGCAAGTGTTGATTTGAGCGAGCACACCGCCAGCTTTAGCGCCAGTCAGCCTCTGTGGCCTAATGGATAAGGCATCGGTCTCCTAAACCGGGGATTGTGGGTTCGAGTCCCACCAGAGGTACACGTTTTACTCACTGGGGCAAAATCACTCTCACCACATACAGCTGTAATAGTTGAGAAAGCTGGCGTTTCTGAGTGCTTACAGGTATCACAGGTATGACGACGATATGAAAATACGCACTTACTGACAACCAAAAACGAAACGACGGCCATTATCAATCGACCTATTAGCAGCGGAAGTGTTTCAAAGCGTGATGGCGCTGTGAAAGGAAACGCTATTTTGAAATTGCTTGTTGGTAAACAGTATGACCCATATGAATAGTCACTTACCTGTCTTGTGTGCAGGACTTACAGTTCAGAGAGGGAATAGCCTAAGACGGCAGGTATAAGAATTGCCAGCAGAAAGTAGGTGCCTGGACTTCGATACGTCTGAGTATGTACAGGCACACAGGAAAGGCTCATGCGACGTCCTGACTCTCTGCAGACGTAGAGTAGCGCATCAGGAAGGGTACACTTGGCAAGTGTTGATTTGAGCGAGCACACCGCCAGCTTTAGCGCCAGTCAGCCTCTGTGGCCTAATGGATAAGGCATCGGTCTCCTAAACCGGGGATTGTGGGTTCGAGTCCCACCAGAGGTACACGTTTTACTCACTGGGGCAAAATCACTCTCACCACATACAGCTGTAATAGTTGAGAAAGCTGGCGTTTCTGAGTGCTTACAGGTATCACAGGTATGACGACGATATGAAAATACGCACTTACTGACAACCAAAAACGAAACGACGGCCATTATCAATCGACCTATTAGCAGCGGAAGTGTTTCAAAGCGTGATGGCGCTGTGAAAGGAAACGCTATTTTGAAATTGCTTGTTGGTAAACAGTATGACCCATATGAATAGTCACTTACCTGTCTTGTGTGCAGGACTTACAGTTCAGAGAGGGAATAGCCTAAGACGGCAGGTATAAGAATTGCCAGCAGAAAGTAGGTGCCTGGACTTCGATACGTCTGAGTATGTACAGGCACACAGGAAAGGCTCATGCGACGTCCTGACTCTCTGCAGACGTAGAGTAGCGCATCAGGAAGGGTACACTTGGCAAGTGTTGATTTGAGCGAGCACACCGCCAGCTTTAGCGCCAGTCAGCCTCTGTGGCCTAATGGATAAGGCATCGGTCTCCTAAACCGGGGATTGTGGGTTCGAGTCCCACCAGAGGTACACGTTTTACTCACTGGGGCAAAATCACTCTCACCACATACAGCTGTAATAGTTGAGAAAGCTGGCGTTTCTGAGTGCTTACAGGTATCACAGGTATGACGACGATATGAAAATACGCACTTACTGACAACCAAAAACGAAACGACGGCCATTATCAATCGACCTATTAGCAGCGGAAGTGTTTCAAAGCGTGATGGCGCTGTGAAAGGAAACGCTATTTTGAAATTGCTTGTTGGTAAACAGTATGACCCATATGAATAGTCACTTACCTGTCTTGTGTGCAGGACTTACAGTTCAGAGAGGGAATAGCCTAAGACGGCAGGTATAAGAATTGCCAGCAGAAAGTAGGTGCCTGGACTTCGATACGTCTGAGTATGTACAGGCACACAGGAAAGGCTCATGCGACGTCCTGACTCTCTGCAGACGTAGAGTAGCGCATCAGGAAGGGTACACTTGGCAAGTGTTGATTTGAGCGAGCACACCGCCAGCTTTAGCGCCAGTCAGCCTCTGTGGCCTAATGGATAAGGCATCGGTCTCCTAAACCGGGGATTGTGGGTTCGAGTCCCACCAGAGGTACACGTTTTACTCACTGGGGCAAAATCACTCTCACCACATACAGCTGTAATAGTTGAGAAAGCTGGCGTTTCTGAGTGCTTACAGGTATCACAGGTATGACGACGATATGAAAATACGCACTTACTGACAACCAAAAACGAAACGACGGCCATTATCAATCGACCTATTAGCAGCGGAAGTGTTTCAAAGCGTGATGGCGCTGTGAAAGGAAACGCTATTTTGAAATTGCTTGTTGGTAAACAGTATGACCCATATGAATAGTCACTTACCTGTCTTGTGTGCAGGACTTACAGTTCAGAGAGGGAATAGCCTAAGACGGCAGGTATAAGAATTGCCAGCAGAAAGTAGGTGCCTGGACTTCGATACGTCTGAGTATGTACAGGCACACAGGAAAGGCTCATGCGACGTCCTGACTCTCTGCAGACGTAGAGTAGCGCATCAGGAAGGGTACACTTGGCAAGTGTTGATTTGAGCGAGCACACCGCCAGCTTTAGCGCCAGTCAGCCTCTGTGGCCTAATGGATAAGGCATCGGTCTCCTAAACCGGGGATTGTGGGTTCGAGTCCCACCAGAGGTACACGTTTTACTCACTGGGGCAAAATCACTCTCACCACATACAGCTGTAATAGTTGAGAAAGCTGGCGTTTCTGAGTGCTTACAGGTATCACAGGTATGACGACGATATGAAAATACGCACTTACTGACAACCAAAAACGAAACGACGGCCATTATCAATCGACCTATTAGCAGCGGAAGTGTTTCAAAGCGTGATGGCGCTGTGAAAGGAAACGCTATTTTGAAATTGCTTGTTGGTAAACAGTATGACCCATATGAATAGTCACTTACCTGTCTTGTGTGCAGGACTTACAGTTCAGAGAGGGAATAGCCTAAGACGGCAGGTATAAGAATTGCCAGCAGAAAGTAGGTGCCTGGACTTCGATACGTCTGAGTATGTACAGGCACACAGGAAAGGCTCATGCGACGTCCTGACTCTCTGCAGACGTAGAGTAGCGCATCAGGAAGGGTACACTTGGCAAGTGTTGATTTGAGCGAGCACACCGCCAGCTTTAGCGCCAGTCAGCCTCTGTGGCCTAATGGATAAGGCATCGGTCTCCTAAACCGGGGATTGTGGGTTCGAGTCCCACCAGAGGTACACGTTTTACTCACTGGGGCAAAATCACTCTCACCACATACAGCTGTAATAGTTGAGAAAGCTGGCGTTTCTGAGTGCTTACAGGTATCACAGGTATGACGACGATATGAAAATACGCACTTACTGACAACCAAAAACGAAACGACGGCCATTATCAATCGACCTATTAGCAGCGGAAGTGTTTCAAAGCGTGATGGCGCTGTGAAAGGAAACGCTATTTTGAAATTGCTTGTTGGTAAACAGTATGACCCATATGAATAGTCACTTACCTGTCTTGTGTGCAGGACTTACAGTTCAGAGAGGGAATAGCCTAAGACGGCAGGTATAAGAATTGCCAGCAGAAAGTAGGTGCCTGGACTTCGATACGTCTGAGTATGTACAGGCACACAGGAAAGGCTCATGCGACGTCCTGACTCTCTGCAGACGTAGAGTAGCGCATCAGGAAGGGTACACTTGGCAAGTGTTGATTTGAGCGAGCACACCGCCAGCTTTAGCGCCAGTCAGCCTCTGTGGCCTAATGGATAAGGCATCGGTCTCCTAAACCGGGGATTGTGGGTTCGAGTCCCACCAGAGGTACACGTTTTACTCACTGGGGCAAAATCACTCTCACCACATACAGCTGTAATAGTTGAGAAAGCTGGCGTTTCTGAGTGCTTACAGGTATCACAGGTATGACGACGATATGAAAATACGCACTTACTGACAACCAAAAACGAAACGACGGCCATTATCAATCGACCTATTAGCAGCGGAAGTGTTTCAAAGCGTGATGGCGCTGTGAAAGGAAACGCTATTTTGAAATTGCTTGTTGGTAAACAGTATGACCCATATGAATAGTCACTTACCTGTCTTGTGTGCAGGACTTACAGTTCAGAGAGGGAATAGCCTAAGACGGCAGGTATAAGAATTGCCAGCAGAAAGTAGGTGCCTGGACTTCGATACGTCTGAGTATGTACAGGCACACAGGAAAGGCTCATGCGACGTCCTGACTCTCTGCAGACGTAGAGTAGCGCATCAGGAAGGGTACACTTGGCAAGTGTTGATTTGAGCGAGCACACCGCCAGCTTTAGCGCCAGTCAGCCTCTGTGGCCTAATGGATAAGGCATCGGTCTCCTAAACCGGGGATTGTGGGTTCGAGTCCCACCAGAGGTACACGTTTTACTCACTGGGGCAAAATCACTCTCACCACATACAGCTGTAATAGTTGAGAAAGCTGGCGTTTCTGAGTGCTTACAGGTATCACAGGTATGACGACGATATGAAAATACGCACTTACTGACAACCAAAAACGAAACGACGGCCATTATCAATCGACCTATTAGCAGCGGAAGTGTTTCAAAGCGTGATGGCGCTGTGAAAGGAAACGCTATTTTGAAATTGCTTGTTGGTAAACAGTATGACCCATATGAATAGTCACTTACCTGTCTTGTGTGCAGGACTTACAGTTCAGAGAGGGAATAGCCTAAGACGGCAGGTATAAGAATTGCCAGCAGAAAGTAGGTGCCTGGACTTCGATACGTCTGAGTATGTACAGGCACACAGGAAAGGCTCATGCGACGTCCTGACTCTCTGCAGACGTAGAGTAGCGCATCAGGAAGGGTACACTTGGCAAGTGTTGATTTGAGCGAGCACACCGCCAGCTTTAGCGCCAGTCAGCCTCTGTGGCCTAATGGATAAGGCATCGGTCTCCTAAACCGGGGATTGTGGGTTCGAGTCCCACCAGAGGTACACGTTTTACTCACTGGGGCAAAATCACTCTCACCACATACAGCTGTAATAGTTGAGAAAGCTGGCGTTTCTGAGTGCTTACAGGTATCACAGGTATGACGACGATATGAAAATACGCACTTACTGACAACCAAAAACGAAACGACGGCCATTATCAATCGACCTATTAGCAGCGGAAGTGTTTCAAAGCGTGATGGCGCTGTGAAAGGAAACGCTATTTTGAAATTGCTTGTTGGTAAACAGTATGACCCATATGAATAGTCACTTACCTGTCTTGTGTGCAGGACTTACAGTTCAGAGAGGGAATAGCCTAAGACGGCAGGTATAAGAATTGCCAGCAGAAAGTAGGTGCCTGGACTTCGATACGTCTGAGTATGTACAGGCACACAGGAAAGGCTCATGCGACGTCCTGACTCTCTGCAGACGTAGAGTAGCGCATCAGGAAGGGTACACTTGGCAAGTGTTGATTTGAGCGAGCACACCGCCAGCTTTAGCGCCAGTCAGCCTCTGTGGCCTAATGGATAAGGCATCGGTCTCCTAAACCGGGGATTGTGGGTTCGAGTCCCACCAGAGGTACACGTTTTACTCACTGGGGCAAAATCACTCTCACCACATACAGCTGTAATAGTTGAGAAAGCTGGCGTTTCTGAGTGCTTACAGGTATCACAGGTATGACGACGATATGAAAATACGCACTTACTGACAACCAAAAACGAAACGACGGCCATTATCAATCGACCTATTAGCAGCGGAAGTGTTTCAAAGCGTGATGGCGCTGTGAAAGGAAACGCTATTTTGAAATTGCTTGTTGGTAAACAGTATGACCCATATGAATAGTCACTTACCTGTCTTGTGTGCAGGACTTACAGTTCAGAGAGGGAATAGCCTAAGACGGCAGGTATAAGAATTGCCAGCAGAAAGTAGGTGCCTGGACTTCGATACGTCTGAGTATGTACAGGCACACAGGAAAGGCTCATGCGACGTCCTGACTCTCTGCAGACGTAGAGTAGCGCATCAGGAAGGGTACACTTGGCAAGTGTTGATTTGAGCGAGCACACCGCCAGCTTTAGCGCCAGTCAGCCTCTGTGGCCTAATGGATAAGGCATCGGTCTCCTAAACCGGGGATTGTGGGTTCGAGTCCCACCAGAGGTACACGTTTTACTCACTGGGGCAAAATCACTCTCACCACATACAGCTGTAATAGTTGAGAAAGCTGGCGTTTCTGAGTGCTTACAGGTATCACAGGTATGACGACGATATGAAAATACGCACTTACTGACAACCAAAAACGAAACGACGGCCATTATCAATCGACCTATTAGCAGCGGAAGTGTTTCAAAGCGTGATGGCGCTGTGAAAGGAAACGCTATTTTGAAATTGCTTGTTGGTAAACAGTATGACCCATATGAATAGTCACTTACCTGTCTTGTGTGCAGGACTTACAGTTCAGAGAGGGAATAGCCTAAGACGGCAGGTATAAGAATTGCCAGCAGAAAGTAGGTGCCTGGACTTCGATACGTCTGAGTATGTACAGGCACACAGGAAAGGCTCATGCGACGTCCTGACTCTCTGCAGACGTAGAGTAGCGCATCAGGAAGGGTACACTTGGCAAGTGTTGATTTGAGCGAGCACACCGCCAGCTTTAGCGCCAGTCAGCCTCTGTGGCCTAATGGATAAGGCATCGGTCTCCTAAACCGGGGATTGTGGGTTCGAGTCCCACCAGAGGTACACGTTTTACTCACTGGGGCAAAATCACTCTCACCACATACAGCTGTAATAGTTGAGAAAGCTGGCGTTTCTGAGTGCTTACAGGTATCACAGGTATGACGACGATATGAAAATACGCACTTACTGACAACCAAAAACGAAACGACGGCCATTATCAATCGACCTATTAGCAGCGGAAGTGTTTCAAAGCGTGATGGCGCTGTGAAAGGAAACGCTATTTTGAAATTGCTTGTTGGTAAACAGTATGACCCATATGAATAGTCACTTACCTGTCTTGTGTGCAGGACTTACAGTTCAGAGAGGGAATAGCCTAAGACGGCAGGTATAAGAATTGCCAGCAGAAAGTAGGTGCCTGGACTTCGATACGTCTGAGTATGTACAGGCACACAGGAAAGGCTCATGCGACGTCCTGACTCTCTGCAGACGTAGAGTAGCGCATCAGGAAGGGTACACTTGGCAAGTGTTGATTTGAGCGAGCACACCGCCAGCTTTAGCGCCAGTCAGCCTCTGTGGCCTAATGGATAAGGCATCGGTCTCCTAAACCGGGGATTGTGGGTTCGAGTCCCACAGAGGTACACGTTTTACTCACTGGGGCAAAATCACTCTCACCACATACAGCTGTAATAGTTGAGAAAGCTGGCGTTTCTGAGTGCTTACAGGTATCACAGGTATGACGACGATATGAAAATACGCACTTACTGACAACCAAAAACGAAACGACGGCCATTATCAATCGACCTATTAGCAGCGGAAGTGTTTCAAAGCGTGATGGCGCTGTGAAAGGAAACGCTATTTTGAAATTGCTTGTTGGTAAACAGTATGACCCATATGAATAGTCACTTACCTGTCTTGTGTGCAGGACTTACAGTTCAGAGAGGGAATAGCCTAAGACGGCAGGTATAAGAATTGCCAGCAGAAAGTAGGTGCCTGGACTTCGATACGTCTGAGTATGTACAGGCACACAGGAAAGGCTCATGCGACGTCCTGACTCTCTGCAGACGTAGAGTAGCGCATCAGGAAGGGTACACTTGGCAAGTGTTGATTTGAGCGAGCACACCGCCAGCTTTAGCGCCAGTCAGCCTCTGTGGCCTAATGGATAAGGCATCGGTCTCCTAAACCGGGGATTGTGGGTTCGAGTCCCACCAGAGGTACACGTTTTACTCACTGGGGCAAAATCACTCTCACCACATACAGCTGTAATAGTTGAGAAAGCTGGCGTTTCTGAGTGCTTACAGGTATCACAGGTATGACGACGATATGAAAATACGCACTTACTGACAACCAAAAACGAAACGACGGCCATTATCAATCGACCTATTAGCAGCGGAAGTGTTTCAAAGCGTGATGGCGCTGTGAAAGGAAACGCTATTTTGAAATTGCTTGTTGGTAAACAGTATGACCCATATGAATAGTCACTTACCTGTCTTGTGTGCAGGACTTACAGTTCAGAGAGGGAATAGCCTAAGACGGCAGGTATAAGAATTGCCAGCAGAAAGTAGGTGCCTGGACTTCGATACGTCTGAGTATGTACAGGCACACAGGAAAGGCTCATGCGACGTCCTGACTCTCTGCAGACGTAGAGTAGCGCATCAGGAAGGGTACACTTGGCAAGTGTTGATTTGAGCGAGCACACACCGCCAGCTTTAGCGCCAGTCAGCCTCTGTGGCCTAATGGATAAGGCATCGGTCTCCTAAACCGGGGATTGTGGGTTCGAGTCCCACCAGAGGTACACGTTTTACTCACTGGGGCAAAATCACTCTCACCACATACAGCTGTAATAGTTGAGAAAGCTGGCGTTTCTGAGTGCTTACAGGTATCACAGGTATGACGACGATATGAAAATACGCACTTACTGACAACCAAAAACGAAACGACGGCCATTATCAATCGACCTATTAGCAGCGGAAGTGTTTCAAAGCGTGATGGCGCTGTGAAAGGAAACGCTATTTTGAAATTGCTTGTTGGTAAACAGTATGACCCATATGAATAGTCACTTACCTGTCTTGTGTGCAGGACTTACAGTTCAGAGAGGGAATAGCCTAAGACGGCAGGTATAAGAATTGCCAGCAGAAAGTAGGTGCCTGGACTTCGATACGTCTGAGTATGTACAGGCACACAGGAAAGGCTCATGCGACGTCCTGACTCTCTGCAGACGTAGAGTAGCGCATCAGGAAGGGTACACTTGGCAAGTGTTGATTTGAGCGAGCACACCGCCAGCTTTAGCGCCAGTCAGCCTCTGTGGCCTAATGGATAAGGCATCGGTCTCCTAAACCGGGGATTGTGGGTTCGAGTCCCACCAGAGGTACACGTTTTACTCACTGGGGCAAAATCACTCTCACCACATACAGCTGTAATAGTTGAGAAAGCTGGCGTTTCTGAGTGCTTACAGGTATCACAGGTATGACGACGATATGAAAATACGCACTTACTGACAACCAAAAACGAAACGACGGCCATTATCAATCGACCTATTAGCAGCGGAAGTGTTTCAAAGCGTGATGGCGCTGTGAAAGGAAACGCTATTTTGAAATTGCTTGTTGGTAAACAGTATGACCCATATGAATAGTCACTTACCTGTCTTGTGTGCAGGACTTACAGTTCAGAGAGGGAATAGCCTAAGACGGCAGGTATAAGAATTGCCAGCAGAAAGTAGGTGCCTGGACTTCGATACGTCTGAGTATGTACAGGCACACAGGAAAGGCTCATGCGACGTCCTGACTCTCTGCAGACGTAGAGTAGCGCATCAGGAAGGGTACACTTGGCAAGTGTTGATTTGAGCGAGCACACCGCCAGCTTTAGCGCCAGTCAGCCTCTGTGGCCTAATGGATAAGGCATCGGTCTCCTAAACCGGGGATTGTGGGTTCGAGTCCCACCAGAGGTACACGTTTTACTCACTGGGGCAAAATCACTCTCACCACATACAGCTGTAATAGTTGAGAAAGCTGGCGTTTCTGAGTGCTTACAGGTATCACAGGTATGACGACGATATGAAAATACGCACTTACTGACAACCAAAAACGAAACGACGGCCATTATCAATCGACCTATTAGCAGCGGAAGTGTTTCAAAGCGTGATGGCGCTGTGAAAGGAAACGCTATTTTGAAATTGCTTGTTGGTAAACAGTATGACCCATATGAATAGTCACTTACCTGTCTTGTGTGCAGGACTTACAGTTCAGAGAGGGAATAGCCTAAGACGGCAGGTATAAGAATTGCCAGCAGAAAGTAGGTGCCTGGACTTCGATACGTCTGAGTATGTACAGGCACACAGGAAAGGCTCATGCGACGTCCTGACTCTCTGCAGACGTAGAGTAGCGCATCAGGAAGGGTACACTTGGCAAGTGTTGATTTGAGCGAGCACACCGCCAGCTTTAGCGCCAGTCAGCCTCTGTGGCCTAATGGATAAGGCATCGGTCTCCTAAACCGGGGATTGTGGGTTCGAGTCCCACCAGAGGTACACGTTTTACTCACTGGGGCAAAATCACTCTCACCACATACAGCTGTAATAGTTGAGAAAGCTGGCGTTTCTGAGTGCTTACAGGTATCACAGGTATGACGACGATATGAAAATACGCACTTACTGACAACCAAAAACGAAACGACGGCCATTATCAATCGACCTATTAGCAGCGGAAGTGTTTCAAAGCGTGATGGCGCTGTGAAAGGAAACGCTATTTTGAAATTGCTTGTTGGTAAACAGTATGACCCATATGAATAGTCACTTACCTGTCTTGTGTGCAGGACTTACAGTTCAGAGAGGGAATAGCCTAAGACGGCAGGTATAAGAATTGCCAGCAGAAAGTAGGTGCCTGGACTTCGATACGTCTGAGTATGTACAGGCACACAGGAAAGGCTCATGCGACGTCCTGACTCTCTGCAGACGTAGAGTAGCGCATCAGGAAGGGTACACTTGGCAAGTGTTGATTTGAGCGAGCACACCGCCAGCTTTAGCGCCAGTCAGCCTCTGTGGCCTAATGGATAAGGCATCGGTCTCCTAAACCGGGGATTGTGGGTTCGAGTCCCACCAGAGGTACACGTTTTACTCACTGGGGCAAAATCACTCTCACCACATACAGCTGTAATAGTTGAGAAAGCTGGCGTTTCTGAGTGCTTACAGGTATCACAGGTATGACGACGATATGAAAATACGCACTTACTGACAACCAAAAACGAAACGACGGCCATTATCAATCGACCTATTAGCAGCGGAAGTGTTTCAAAGCGTGATGGCGCTGTGAAAGGAAACGCTATTTTGAAATTGCTTGTTGGTAAACAGTATGACCCATATGAATAGTCACTTACCTGTCTTGTGTGCAGGACTTACAGTTCAGAGAGGGAATAGCCTAAGACGGCAGGTATAAGAATTGCCAGCAGAAAGTAGGTGCCTGGACTTCGATACGTCTGAGTATGTACAGGCACACAGGAAAGGCTCATGCGACGTCCTGACTCTCTGCAGACGTAGAGTAGCGCATCAGGAAGGGTACACTTGGCAAGTGTTGATTTGAGCGAGCACACCGCCAGCTTTAGCGCCAGTCAGCCTCTGTGGCCTAATGGATAAGGCATCGGTCTCCTAAACCGGGGATTGTGGGTTCGAGTCCCACCAGAGGTACACGTTTTACTCACTGGGGCAAAATCACTCTCACCACATACAGCTGTAATAGTTGAGAAAGCTGGCGTTTCTGAGTGCTTACAGGTATCACAGGTATGACGACGATATGAAAATACGCACTTACTGACAACCAAAAACGAAACGACGGCCATTATCAATCGACCTATTAGCAGCGGAAGTGTTTCAAAGCGTGATGGCGCTGTGAAAGGAAACGCTATTTTGAAATTGCTTGTTGGTAAACAGTATGACCCATATGAATAGTCACTTACCTGTCTTGTGTGCAGGACTTACAGTTCAGAGAGGGAATAGCCTAAGACGGCAGGTATAAGAATTGCCAGCAGAAAGTAGGTGCCTGGACTTCGATACGTCTGAGTATGTACAGGCACACAGGAAAGGCTCATGCGACGTCCTGACTCTCTGCAGACGTAGAGTAGCGCATCAGGAAGGGTACACTTGGCAAGTGTTGATTTGAGCGAGCACACCGCCAGCTTTAGCGCCAGTCAGCCTCTGTGGCCTAATGGATAAGGCATCGGTCTCCTAAACCGGGGATTGTGGGTTCGAGTCCCACCAGAGGTACACGTTTTACTCACTGGGGCAAAATCACTCTCACCACATACAGCTGTAATAGTTGAGAAAGCTGGCGTTTCTGAGTGCTTACAGGTATCACAGGTATGACGACGATATGAAAATACGCACTTACTGACAACCAAAAACGAAACGACGGCCATTATCAATCGACCTATTAGCAGCGGAAGTGTTTCAAAGCGTGATGGCGCTGTGAAAGGAAACGCTATTTTGAAATTGCTTGTTGGTAAACAGTATGACCCATATGAATAGTCACTTACCTGTCTTGTGTGCAGGACTTACAGTTCAGAGAGGGAATAGCCTAAGACGGCAGGTATAAGAATTGCCAGCAGAAAGTAGGTGCCTGGACTTCGATACGTCTGAGTATGTACAGGCACACAGGAAAGGCTCATGCGACGTCCTGACTCTCTGCAGACGTAGAGTAGCGCATCAGGAAGGGTACACTTGGCAAGTGTTGATTTGAGCGAGCACACCGCCAGCTTTAGCGCCAGTCAGCCTCTGTGGCCTAATGGATAAGGCATCGGTCTCCTAAACCGGGGATTGTGGGTTCGAGTCCCACCAGAGGTACACGTTTTACTCACTGGGGCAAAATCACTCTCACCACATACAGCTGTAATAGTTGAGAAAGCTGGCGTTTCTGAGTGCTTACAGGTATCACAGGTATGACGACGATATGAAAATACGCACTTACTGACAACCAAAAACGAAACGACGGCCATTATCAATCGACCTATTAGCAGCGGAAGTGTTTCAAAGCGTGATGGCGCTGTGAAAGGAAACGCTATTTTGAAATTGCTTGTTGGTAAACAGTATGACCCATATGAATAGTCACTTACCTGTCTTGTGTGCAGGACTTACAGTTCAGAGAGGGAATAGCCTAAGACGGCAGGTATAAGAATTGCCAGCAGAAAGTAGGTGCCTGGACTTCGATACGTCTGAGTATGTACAGGCACACAGGAAAGGCTCATGCGACGTCCTGACTCTCTGCAGACGTAGAGTAGCGCATCAGGAAGGGTACACTTGGCAAGTGTTGATTTGAGCGAGCACACCGCCAGCTTTAGCGCCAGTCAGCCTCTGTGGCCTAATGGATAAGGCATCGGTCTCCTAAACCGGGGATTGTGGGTTCGAGTCCCACCAGAGGTACACGTTTTACTCACTGGGGCAAAATCACTCTCACCACATACAGCTGTAATAGTTGAGAAAGCTGGCGTTTCTGAGTGCTTACAGGTATCACAGGTATGACGACGATATGAAAATACGCACTTACTGACAACCAAAAACGAAACGACGGCCATTATCAATCGACCTATTAGCAGCGGAAGTGTTTCAAAGCGTGATGGCGCTGTGAAAGGAAACGCTATTTTGAAATTGCTTGTTGGTAAACAGTATGACCCATATGAATAGTCACTTACCTGTCTTGTGTGCAGGACTTACAGTTCAGAGAGGGAATAGCCTAAGACGGCAGGTATAAGAATTGCCAGCAGAAAGTAGGTGCCTGGACTTCGATACGTCTGAGTATGTACAGGCACACAGGAAAGGCTCATGCGACGTCCTGACTCTCTGCAGACGTAGAGTAGCGCATCAGGAAGGGTACACTTGGCAAGTGTTGATTTGAGCGAGCACACCGCCAGCTTTAGCGCCAGTCAGCCTCTGTGGCCTAATGGATAAGGCATCGGTCTCCTAAACCGGGGATTGTGGGTTCGAGTCCCACCAGAGGTACACGTTTTACTCACTGGGGCAAAATCACTCTCACCACATACAGCTGTAATAGTTGAGAAAGCTGGCGTTTCTGAGTGCTTACAGGTATCACAGGTATGACGACGATATGAAAATACGCACTTACTGACAACCAAAAACGAAACGACGGCCATTATCAATCGACCTATTAGCAGCGGAAGTGTTTCAAAGCGTGATGGCGCTGTGAAAGGAAACGCTATTTTGAAATTGCTTGTTGGTAAACAGTATGACCCATATGAATAGTCACTTACCTGTCTTGTGTGCAGGACTTACAGTTCAGAGAGGGAATAGCCTAAGACGGCAGGTATAAGAATTGCCAGCAGAAAGTAGGTGCCTGGACTTCGATACGTCTGAGTATGTACAGGCACACAGGAAAGGCTCATGCGACGTCCTGACTCTCTGCAGACGTAGAGTAGCGCATCAGGAAGGGTACACTTGGCAAGTGTTGATTTGAGCGAGCACACCGCCAGCTTTAGCGCCAGTCAGCCTCTGTGGCCTAATGGATAAGGCATCGGTCTCCTAAACCGGGGATTGTGGGTTCGAGTCCCACCAGAGGTACACGTTTTACTCACTGGGGCAAAATCACTCTCACCACATACAGCTGTAATAGTTGAGAAAGCTGGCGTTTCTGAGTGCTTACAGGTATCACAGGTATGACGACGATATGAAAATACGCACTTACTGACAACCAAAAACGAAACGACGGCCATTATCAATCGACCTATTAGCAGCGGAAGTGTTTCAAAGCGTGATGGCGCTGTGAAAGGAAACGCTATTTTGAAATTGCTTGTTGGTAAACAGTATGACCCATATGAATAGTCACTTACCTGTCTTGTGTGCAGGACTTACAGTTCAGAGAGGGAATAGCCTAAGACGGCAGGTATAAGAATTGCCAGCAGAAAGTAGGTGCCTGGACTTCGATACGTCTGAGTATGTACAGGCACACAGGAAAGGCTCATGCGACGTCCTGACTCTCTGCAGACGTAGAGTAGCGCATCAGGAAGGGTACACTTGGCAAGTGTTGATTTGAGCGAGCACACCGCCAGCTTTAGCGCCAGTCAGCCTCTGTGGCCTAATGGATAAGGCATCGGTCTCCTAAACCGGGGATTGTGGGTTCGAGTCCCACCAGAGGTACACGTTTTACTCACTGGGGCAAAATCACTCTCACCACATACAGCTGTAATAGTTGAGAAAGCTGGCGTTTCTGAGTGCTTACAGGTATCACAGGTATGACGACGATATGAAAATACGCACTTACTGACAACCAAAAACGAAACGACGGCCATTATCAATCGACCTATTAGCAGCGGAAGTGTTTCAAAGCGTGATGGCGCTGTGAAAGGAAACGCTATTTTGAAATTGCTTGTTGGTAAACAGTATGACCCATATGAATAGTCACTTACCTGTCTTGTGTGCAGGACTTACAGTTCAGAGAGGGAATAGCCTAAGACGGCAGGTATAAGAATTGCCAGCAGAAAGTAGGTGCCTGGACTTCGATACGTCTGAGTATGTACAGGCACACAGGAAAGGCTCATGCGACGTCCTGACTCTCTGCAGACGTAGAGTAGCGCATCAGGAAGGGTACACTTGGCAAGTGTTGATTTGAGCGAGCACACCGCCAGCTTTAGCGCCAGTCAGCCTCTGTGGCCTAATGGATAAGGCATCGGTCTCCTAAACCGGGGATTGTGGGTTCGAGTCCCACCAGAGGTACACGTTTTACTCACTGGGGCAAAATCACTCTCACCACATACAGCTGTAATAGTTGAGAAAGCTGGCGTTTCTGAGTGCTTACAGGTATCACAGGTATGACGACGATATGAAAATACGCACTTACTGACAACCAAAAACGAAACGACGGCCATTATCAATCGACCTATTAGCAGCGGAAGTGTTTCAAAGCGTGATGGCGCTGTGAAAGGAAACGCTATTTTGAAATTGCTTGTTGGTAAACAGTATGACCCATATGAATAGTCACTTACCTGTCTTGTGTGCAGGACTTACAGTTCAGAGAGGGAATAGCCTAAGACGGCAGGTATAAGAATTGCCAGCAGAAAGTAGGTGCCTGGACTTCGATACGTCTGAGTATGTACAGGCACACAGGAAAGGCTCATGCGACGTCCTGACTCTCTGCAGACGTAGAGTAGCGCATCAGGAAGGGTACACTTGGCAAGTGTTGATTTGAGCGAGCACACCGCCAGCTTTAGCGCCAGTCAGCCTCTGTGGCCTAATGGATAAGGCATCGGTCTCCTAAACCGGGGATTGTGGGTTCGAGTCCCACCAGAGGTACACGTTTTACTCACTGGGGCAAAATCACTCTCACCACATACAGCTGTAATAGTTGAGAAAGCTGGCGTTTCTGAGTGCTTACAGGTATCACAGGTATGACGACGATATGAAAATACGCACTTACTGACAACCAAAAACGAAACGACGGCCATTATCAATCGACCTATTAGCAGCGGAAGTGTTTCAAAGCGTGATGGCGCTGTGAAAGGAAACGCTATTTTGAAATTGCTTGTTGGTAAACAGTATGACCCATATGAATAGTCACTTACCTGTCTTGTGTGCAGGACTTACAGTTCAGAGAGGGAATAGCCTAAGACGGCAGGTATAAGAATTGCCAGCAGAAAGTAGGTGCCTGGACTTCGATACGTCTGAGTATGTACAGGCACACAGGAAAGGCTCATGCGACGTCCTGACTCTCTGCAGACGTAGAGTAGCGCATCAGGAAGGGTACACTTGGCAAGTGTTGATTTGAGCGAGCACACCGCCAGCTTTTAGCGCCAGTCAGCCTCTGTGGCCTAATGGATAAGGCATCGGTCTCCTAAACCGGGGATTGTGGGTTCGAGTCCCACCAGAGGTACACGTTTTACTCACTGGGGCAAAATCACTCTCACCACATACAGCTGTAATAGTTGAGAAAGCTGGCGTTTCTGAGTGCTTACAGGTATCACAGGTATGACGACGATATGAAAATACGCACTTACTGACAACCAAAAACGAAACGACGGCCATTATCAATCGACCTATTAGCAGCGGAAGTGTTTCAAAGCGTGATGGCGCTGTGAAAGGAAACGCTATTTTGAAATTGCTTGTTGGTAAACAGTATGACCCATATGAATAGTCACTTACCTGTCTTGTGTGCAGGACTTACAGTTCAGAGAGGGAATAGCCTAAGACGGCAGGTATAAGAATTGCCAGCAGAAAGTAGGTGCCTGGACTTCGATACGTCTGAGTATGTACAGGCACACAGGAAAGGCTCATGCGACGTCCTGACTCTCTGCAGACGTAGAGTAGCGCATCAGGAAGGGTACACTTGGCAAGTGTTGATTTGAGCGAGCACACCGCCAGCTTTAGCGCCAGTCAGCCTCTGTGGCCTAATGGATAAGGCATCGGTCTCCTAAACCGGGGATTGTGGGTTCGAGTCCCACCAGAGGTACACGTTTTACTCACTGGGGCAAAATCACTCTCACCACATACAGCTGTAATAGTTGAGAAAGCTGGCGTTTCTGAGTGCTTACAGGTATCACAGGTATGACGACGATATGAAAATACGCACTTACTGACAACCAAAAACGAAACGACGGCCATTATCAATCGACCTATTAGCAGCGGAAGTGTTTCAAAGCGTGATGGCGCTGTGAAAGGAAACGCTATTTTGAAATTGCTTGTTGGTAAACAGTATGACCCATATGAATAGTCACTTACCTGTCTTGTGTGCAGGACTTACAGTTCAGAGAGGGAATAGCCTAAGACGGCAGGTATAAGAATTGCCAGCAGAAAGTAGGTGCCTGGACTTCGATACGTCTGAGTATGTACAGGCACACAGGAAAGGCTCATGCGACGTCCTGACTCTCTGCAGACGTAGAGTAGCGCATCAGGAAGGGTACACTTGGCAAGTGTTGATTTGAGCGAGCACACCGCCAGCTTTAGCGCCAGTCAGCCTCTGTGGCCTAATGGATAAGGCATCGGTCTCCTAAACCGGGGATTGTGGGTTCGAGTCCCACCAGAGGTACACGTTTTACTCACTGGGGCAAAATCACTCTCACCACATACAGCTGTAATAGTTGAGAAAGCTGGCGTTTCTGAGTGCTTACAGGTATCACAGGTATGACGACGATATGAAAATACGCACTTACTGACAACCAAAAACGAAACGACGGCCATTATCAATCGACCTATTAGCAGCGGAAGTGTTTCAAAGCGTGATGGCGCTGTGAAAGGAAACGCTATTTTGAAATTGCTTGTTGGTAAACAGTATGACCCATATGAATAGTCACTTACCTGTCTTGTGTGCAGGACTTACAGTTCAGAGAGGGAATAGCCTAAGACGGCAGGTATAAGAATTGCCCAGCAGAAAGTAGGTGCCTGGACTTCGATACGTCTGAGTATGTACAGGCACACAGGAAAGGCTCATGCGACGTCCTGACTCTCTGCAGACGTAGAGTAGCGCATCAGGAAGGGTACACTTGGCAAGTGTTGATTTGAGCGAGCACACCGCCAGCTTTAGCGCCAGTCAGCCTCTGTGGCCTAATGGATAAGGCATCGGTCTCCTAAACCGGGGATTGTGGGTTCGAGTCCCACCAGAGGTACACGTTTTACTCACTGGGGCAAAATCACTCTCACCACATACAGCTGTAATAGTTGAGAAAGCTGGCGTTTCTGAGTGCTTACAGGTATCACAGGTATGACGACGATATGAAAATACGCACTTACTGACAACCAAAAACGAAACGACGGCCATTATCAATCGACCTATTAGCAGCGGAAGTGTTTCAAAGCGTGATGGCGCTGTGAAAGGAAACGCTATTTTGAAATTGCTTGTTGGTAAACAGTATGACCCATATGAATAGTCACTTACCTGTCTTGTGTGCAGGACTTACAGTTCAGAGAGGGAATAGCCTAAGACGGCAGGTATAAGAATTGCCAGCAGAAAGTAGGTGCCTGGACTTCGATACGTCTGAGTATGTACAGGCACACAGGAAAGGCTCATGCGACGTCCTGACTCTCTGCAGACGTAGAGTAGCGCATCAGGAAGGGTACACTTGGCAAGTGTTGATTTGAGCGAGCACACCGCCAGCTTTAGCGCCAGTCAGCCTCTGTGGCCTAATGGATAAGGCATCGGTCTCCTAAACCGGGGATTGTGGGTTCGAGTCCCACCAGAGGTACACGTTTTACTCACTGGGGCAAAATCACTCTCACCACATACAGCTGTAATAGTTGAGAAAGCTGGCGTTTCTGAGTGCTTACAGGTATCACAGGTATGACGACGATATGAAAATACGCACTTACTGACAACCAAAAACGAAACGACGGCCATTATCAATCGACCTATTAGCAGCGGAAGTGTTTCAAAGCGTGATGGCGCTGTGAAAGGAAACGCTATTTTGAAATTGCTTGTTGGTAAACAGTATGACCCATATGAATAGTCACTTACCTGTCTTGTGTGCAGGGACTTACAGTTCAGAGAGGGAATAGCCTAAGACGGCAGGTATAAGAATTGCCAGCAGAAAGTAGGTGCCTGGACTTCGATACGTCTGAGTATGTACAGGCACACAGGAAAGGCTCATGCGACGTCCTGACTCTCTGCAGACGTAGAGTAGCGCATCAGGAAGGGTACACTTGGCAAGTGTTGATTTGAGCGAGCACACCGCCAGCTTTAGCGCCAGTCAGCCTCTGTGGCCTAATGGATAAGGCATCGGTCTCCTAAACCGGGGATTGTGGGTTCGAGTCCCACCAGAGGTACACGTTTTACTCACTGGGGCAAAATCACTCTCACCACATACAGCTGTAATAGTTGAGAAAGCTGGCGTTTCTGAGTGCTTACAGGTATCACAGGTATGACGACGATATGAAAAATACGCACTTACTGACAACCAAAAACGAAACGACGGCCATTATCAATCGACCTATTAGCAGCGGAAGTGTTTCAAAGCGTGATGGCGCTGTGAAAGGAAACGCTATTTTGAAATTGCTTGTTGGTAAACAGTATGACCCATATGAATAGTCACTTACCTGTCTTGTGTGCAGGACTTACAGTTCAGAGAGGGAATAGCCTAAGACGGCAGGTATAAGAATTGCCAGCAGAAAGTAGGTGCCTGGACTTCGATACGTCTGAGTATGTACAGGCACACAGGAAAGGCTCATGCGACGTCCTGACTCTCTGCAGACGTAGAGTAGCGCATCAGGAAGGGTACACTTGGCAAGTGTTGATTTGAGCGAGCACACCGCCAGCTTTAGCGCCAGTCAGCCTCTGTGGCCTAATGGATAAGGCATCGGTCTCCTAAACCGGGGATTGTGGGTTCGAGTCCCACCAGAGGTACACGTTTTACTCACTGGGGCAAAATCACTCTCACCACATACAGCTGTAATAGTTGAGAAAGCTGGCGTTTCTGAGTGCTTACAGGTATCACAGGTATGACGACGATATGAAAATACGCACTTACTGACAACCAAAAACGAAACGACGGCCATTATCAATCGACCTATTAGCAGCGGAAGTGTTTCAAAGCGTGATGGCGCTGTGAAAGGAAACGCTATTTTGAAATTGCTTGTTGGTAAACAGTATGACCCATATGAATAGTCACTTACCTGTCTTGTGTGCAGGACTTACAGTTCAGAGAGGGAATAGCCTAAGACGGCAGGTATAAGAATTGCCAGCAGAAAGTAGGTGCCTGGACTTCGATACGTCTGAGTATGTACAGGCACACAGGAAAGGCTCATGCGACGTCCTGACTCTCTGCAGACGTAGAGTAGCGCATCAGGAAGGGTACACTTGGCAAGTGTTGATTTGAGCGAGCACACCGCCAGCTTTAGCGCCAGTCAGCCTCTGTGGCCTAATGGATAAGGCATCGGTCTCCTAAACCGGGGATTGTGGGTTCGAGTCCCACCAGAGGTACACGTTTTACTCACTGGGGCAAAATCACTCTCACCACATACAGCTGTAATAGTTGAGAAAGCTGGCGTTTCTGAGTGCTTACAGGTATCACAGGTATGACGACGATATGAAAATACGCACTTACTGACAACCAAAAACGAAACGACGGCCATTATCAATCGACCTATTAGCAGCGGAAGTGTTTCAAAGCGTGATGGCGCTGTGAAAGGAAACGCTATTTTGAAATTGCTTGTTGGTAAACAGTATGACCCATATGAATAGTCACTTACCTGTCTTGTGTGCAGGACTTACAGTTCAGAGAGGGAATAGCCTAAGACGGCAGGTATAAGAATTGCCAGCAGAAAGTAGGTGCCTGGACTTCGATACGTCTGAGTATGTACAGGCACACAGGAAAGGCTCATGCGACGTCCTGACTCTCTGCAGACGTAGAGTAGCGCATCAGGAAGGGTACACTTGGCAAGTGTTGATTTGAGCGAGCACACTCCGCCAGCTTTAGCGCCAGTCAGCCTCTGTGGCCTAATGGATAAGGCATCGGTCTCCTAAACCGGGGATTGTGGGTTCGAGTCCCACCAGAGGTACACGTTTTACTCACTGGGGCAAAATCACTCTCACCACATACAGCTGTAATAGTTGAGAAAGCTGGCGTTTCTGAGTGCTTACAGGTATCACAGGTATGACGACGATATGAAAATACGCACTTACTGACAACCAAAAACGAAACGACGGCCATTATCAATCGACCTATTAGCAGCGGAAGTGTTTCAAAGCGTGATGGCGCTGTGAAAGGAAACGCTATTTTGAAATTGCTTGTTGGTAAACAGTATGACCCATATGAATAGTCACTTACCTGTCTTGTGTGCAGGACTTACAGTTCAGAGAGGGAATAGCCTAAGACGGCAGGTATAAGAATTGCCAGCAGAAAGTAGGTGCCTGGACTTCGATACGTCTGAGTATGTACAGGCACACAGGAAAGGCTCATGCGACGTCCTGACTCTCTGCAGACGTAGAGTAGCGCATCAGGAAGGGTACACTTGGCAAGTGTTGATTTGAGCGAGCACACCGCCAGCTTTAGCGCCAGTCAGCCTCTGTGGCCTAATGGATAAGGCATCGGTCTCCTAAACCGGGGATTGTGGGTTCGAGTCCACACCAGAGGTACACGTTTTACTCACTGGGGCAAAATCACTCTCACCACATACAGCTGTAATAGTTGAGAAAGCTGGCGTTTCTGAGTGCTTACAGGTATCACAGGTATGACGACGATATGAAAATACGCACTTACTGACAACCAAAAACGAAACGACGGCCATTATCAATCGACCTATTAGCAGCGGAAGTGTTTCAAAGCGTGATGGCGCTGTGAAAGGAAACGCTATTTTGAAATTGCTTGTTGGTAAACAGTATGACCCATATGAATAGTCACTTACCTGTCTTGTGTGCAGGACTTACAGTTCAGAGAGGGAATAGCCTAAGACGGCAGGTATAAGAATTGCCAGCAGAAAGTAGGTGCCTGGACTTCGATACGTCTGAGTATGTACAGGCACACAGGAAAGGCTCATGCGACGTCCTGACTCTCTGCAGACGTAGAGTAGCGCATCAGGAAGGGTACACTTGGCAAGTGTTGATTTGAGCGAGCACACCGCCAGCTTTAGCGCCAGTCAGCCTCTGTGGCCTAATGGATAAGGCATCGGTCTCCTAAACCGGGGATTGTGGGTTCGAGTCCCACCAGAGGTACACGTTTTACTCACTGGGGCAAAATCACTCTCACCACATACAGCTGTAATAGTTGAGAAAGCTGGCGTTTCTGAGTGCTTACAGGTATCACAGGTATGACGACGATATGAAAATACGCACTTACTGACAACCAAAAACGAAACGACGGGCCATTATCAATCGACCTATTAGCAGCGGAAGTGTTTCAAAGCGTGATGGCGCTGTGAAAGGAAACGCTATTTTGAAATTGCTTGTTGGTAAACAGTATGACCCATATGAATAGTCACTTACCTGTCTTGTGTGCAGGACTTACAGTTCAGAGAGGGAATAGCCTAAGACGGCAGGTATAAGAATTGCCAGCAGAAAGTAGGTGCCTGGACTTCGATACGTCTGAGTATGTACAGGCACACAGGAAAGGCTCATGCGACGTCCTGACTCTCTGCAGACGTAGAGTAGCGCATCAGGAAGGGTACACTTGGCAAGTGTTGATTTGAGCGAGCACACCGCCAGCTTTAGCGCCAGTCAGCCTCTGTGGCCTAATGGATAAGGCATCGGTCTCCTAAACCGGGGATTGTGGGTTCGAGTCCCACCAGAGGTACACGTTTTACTCACTGGGGCAAAATCACTCTCACCACATACAGCTGTAATAGTTGAGAAAGCTGGCGTTTCTGAGTGCTTACAGGTATCACAGGTATGACGACGATATGAAAATACGCACTTACTGACAACCAAAAACGAAACGACGGCCATTATCAATCGACCTATTAGCAGCGGAAGTGTTTCAAAGCGTGATGGCGCTGTGAAAGGAAACGCTATTTTGAAATTGCTTGTTGGTAAACAGTATGACCCATATGAATAGTCACTTACCTGTCTTGTGTGCAGGACTTACAGTTCAGAGAGGGAATAGCCTAAGACGGCAGGTATAAGAATTGCCAGCAGAAAGTAGGTGCCTGGACTTCGATACGTCTGAGTATGTACAGGCACACAGGAAAGGCTCATGCGACGTCCTGACTCTCTGCAGACGTAGAGTAGCGCATCAGGAAGGGTACACTTGGCAAGTGTTGATTTGAGCGAGCACACCGCCAGCTTTAGCGCCAGTCAGCCTCTGTGGCCTAATGGATAAGGCATCGGTCTCCTAAACCGGGGATTGTGGGTTCGAGTCCCACCAGAGGTACACGTTTTACTCACTGGGGCAAAATCACTCTCACCACATACAGCTGTAATAGTTGAGAAAGCTGGCGTTTCTGAGTGCTTACAGGTATCACAGGTATGACGACGATATGAAAATACGCACTTACTGACAACCAAAAACGAAACGACGGCCATTATCAATCGACCTATTAGCAGCGGAAGTGTTTCAAAGCGTGATGGCGCTGTGAAAGGAAACGCTATTTTGAAATTGCTTGTTGGTAAACAGTATGACCCATATGAATAGTCACTTACCTGTCTTGTGTGCAGGACTTACAGTTCAGAGAGGGAATAGCCTAAGACGGCAGGTATAAGAATTGCCAGCAGAAAGTAGGTGCCTGGACTTCGATACGTCTGAGTATGTACAGGCACACAGGAAAGGCTCATGCGACGTCCTGACTCTCTGCAGACGTAGAGTAGCGCATCAGGAAGGGTACACTTGGCAAGTGTTGATTTGAGCGAGCACACCGCCAGCTTTAGCGCCAGTCAGCCTCTGTGGCCTAATGGATAAGGCATCGGTCTCCTAAACCGGGGATTGTGGGTTCGAGTCCCACCAGAGGTACACGTTTTACTCACTGGGGCAAAATCACTCTCACCACATACAGCTGTAATAGTTGAGAAAGCTGGCGTTTCTGAGTGCTTACAGGTATCACAGGTATGACGACGATATGAAAATACGCACTTACTGACAACCAAAAACGAAACGACGGCCATTATCAATCGACCTATTAGCAGCGGAAGTGTTTCAAAGCGTGATGGCGCTGTGAAAGGAAACGCTATTTT
>NW_025728949.1:0-109279 GCF_021461385.2 Schistocerca piceifrons
CTGACAGCGCAGGCACGTTCATTTGCTCGTATACATGTGATGGAGACCGTGTCTCACACTGCTGTGGCGTACACCTTGGCCTAGGCTCTGCTGTGTATCGCCACTTGCATTACAGGCAGCTGCTTTCGCGGGCGCGTCCGTGGCCGTGATCGTCTAGTGGTTAGGACATTGCGTTGTGGCCGCAATAACCCAGGTTCGAATCCTGGTCACGGCAATTTTGAAAGTTTCGCCTTGCTGCCGTTGCAATGACGAGTACTCGAAATGACAGTACTCTCTTGATTTTTTCACTCGTGTTCCGCAGGCCGCAGTTTGCCCTACCACTTCATCCCCAACACGTAATGTCGCCTCCCAGAGCGCAGACGTCCGCTGCTCTCTGTAGTCGAAAAGGGCAGTTGTTTGAAGTGCGATGGATGAGCAGCCAGTCCCAGCAGAACAGGAAGCTGTGGCGTGCACTGTTTGTACAAATGCTAGGAACACTGGCGCACCAAGCAGCGCATGTAGCGTGGCCGAGCGCTTTAAGGCGCTGGTTTAAGGCACCAGACTCTCTGTAGGCGCGGTTTCGAATCCCGTAGCTGCCGGGGGCTTTGCTGTGATCGCGTTAAGCTGCCGCTTTTTCTTCAAGTGTAACCTCCTTGAGCTCACATATGTTTGATACATGGAGCATTGTGGCTCCGCCTGACAGTTACAGCTACGATACTTTAGTGGTTACGGAAAGCCCAGGTTCGAAACCTGGTCACGGTACGAAAACGTCTCTTGACGCTGTCTCCTTAACTGCGACAGCTACAGACAAGTGGCGTCGCTACCATACGGCGGGCACGGCTTTTTCTTGCTGTGGATGGCCTAAAGAGACGCTTCCAGTGGGAGAGCAGTGGAAATACATGGCACGGCGATTGCCAAGATACTTCCATTTCGAAGTGATCTTTGTAGTACAAAGGAAACGTTTTGCGGCTGCTGCTCCAACGGTAACGTGGCCGAGCGGTCTAAGGCGCTGGTTTTAGGCACCAGTCTCTTCGGAGGCGTGGGTTCGAATCCCACCGTTGCCACTTTTTACGTCTCATTTTTGTGCCGTTGCGGTGTGTTCTCGTGGGGTAGGACGCAGCTCTTGTGACGCGCGTGCTGTGTAGGTAGCGTGGCCGAGCGGTCTAAGGCGCTGGTTTCAGGCACCATTCTCTTCGGAGGCGTGGGTTCCAATCCCACAGCTGCCAAACGTGTAATGTTTCCTGTGTCGAAGGCAGGTGCACTCATTGCCCGCAAAGGAAACAGCACAACAAGGCGTGAGCGTCTGCTTGGTGAATTGTCGTAGAACAGTGCGTGGTGCAACGACAGGATTTGTAGGCACCTTTTGCTCTCATCATTGCTGGCGTCCGTCTCCACGACAATGCGTCCGGGGCACGCCGTTCTATAACGCGAGAGAGTGGATTTTTTACAGTTGTCGTCAGTTAACCGTGGGTGGCTCCTGCGTTCGCTGGAAAGAGCACTGCCGTCGTTATCCGGTGTGGTCTAGTGGCTAGGATACCTGGCTCTCACCCAGGAGGCCCGGGTTCGATTCCCGGTACCGGAATCGCGCGTTTTTGTTGCTCCTCTTATGCGACTTGTCTCGACTTTGCTCGACTGACGCTACGCTGACGCGTGCAGAAAGCTACGTTAAGTATGATTCACGGCAACACCTGACGGCGAGAGAGATGAAGCGTCTATCCACTTGTTATCCAGCCACATACCTGTAGTCAAGAGGCTTGGGGGACTGCAAGACATTGCCACGGAGGTGAATGCAGCTAACCACTGTAGTTAGTGTCCTGACAGCCGCAGGCACGTTCATTTGCTCGTATACATGTGATGGAGACCGTGTCTCACACTGCTGTGGCGTACACCTTGGCCTAGGCTCTGCTGTGTATCGCCACTTGCATTACAGGCAGCTGCTTTCGCGGGCGCGTCCGTGGCCGTGATCGTCTAGTGGTTAGGACATTGCGTTGTGGCCGCAATAACCCAGGTTCGAATCCTGGTCACGGCAATTTTGAAAGTTTCGCCTTGCTGCCGTTGCAATGACGAGTACTCGAAATGACAGTACTCTGTTGATTTTTTCACTCGTGTTCCGCAGGCCGCAGTTTGCCCTACCACTTCATCCCCAACACGTAATGTCGCCTCCCAGAGCGCAGACGTCCGCTGCTCTCTGTAGTCGAAAAGGGCAGTTGTTTGAAGTGCGATGGATGAGCAGCCAGTCCCAGCAGAACAGGAAGCTGTGGCGTGCACTGTTTGTACAAATGCTAGGAACACTGGCGCACCAAGCAGCGCATGTAGCGTGGCCGAGCGCTTTAAGGCGCTGGTTTAAGGCACCAGACTCTCTGTAGGCGCGGTTTCGAATCCCGTAGCTGCCGGGGGCTTTGCTGTGATCGCGTTAAGCTGCCGCTTTTTCTTCAAGTGTAACCTCCTTGAGCTCACATATGTTTGATACATGGAGCATTGTGGCTCCGCCTGACAGTTACAGCTACGATACTTTAGTGGTTACGGAAAGCCCAGGTTCGAAACCTGGTCACGGTACGAAAACGTCTCTTGACGCTGTCTCCTTAACTGCGACAGCTACAGACAAGTGGCGTCGCTACCATACGGCGGGCACGGCTTTTTCTTGCTGTGGATGGCCTAAAGAGACGCTTCCAGTGGGAGAGCAGTGGAAATACATGGCACGGCGATTGCCAAGATACTTCCATTTCGAAGTGATCTTTGTAGTACAAAGGAAACGTTTTGCGGCTGCTGCTCCAACGGTAACGTGGCCGAGCGGTCTAAGGCGCTGGTTTTAGGCACCAGTCTCTTCGGAGGCGTGGGTTCGAATCCCACCGTTGCCACTTTTTACGTCTCATTTTTGTGCCGTTGCGGTGTGTTCTCGTGGGGTAGGACGCAGCTCTTGTGACGCGCGTGCTGTGTAGGTAGCGTGGCCGAGCGGTCTAAGGCGCTGGTTTCAGGCACCATTCTCTTCGGAGGCGTGGGTTCCAATCCCACAGCTGCCAAACGTGTAATGTTTCCTGTGTCGAAGGCAGGTGCACTCATTGCCCGCAAAGGAAACAGCACAACAAGGCGTGAGCGTCTGCTTGGTGAATTGTCGTAGAACAGTGCGTGGTGCAACGACAGGATTTGTAGGCACCTTTTGCTCTCATCATTGCTGGCGTCCGTCTCCACGAAATGCGTCCGGGGCACGCCGTTCTATAACGCGAGAGAGTGGATTTTTTACAGTTGTCGTCAGTTAACCGTGGGTGGCTCCTGCGTTCGCTGGAAAGAGCACTGCCGTCGTTATCCGGTGTGGTCTAGTGGCTAGGATACCTGGCTCTCACCCAGGAGGCCCGGGTTCGATTCCCGGTACCGGAATCGCGCGTTTTTGTTGCTCCTCTTATGCGACTTGTCTCGACTTTGCTCGACTGACGCTACGCTGACGCGTGCAGAAAGCTACGTTAAGTATGATTCACGGCAACACCTGACGGCGAGAGAGATGAAGCGTCTATCCACTTGTTATCCAGCCACATACCTGTAGTCAAGAGGCTTGGGGGACTGCAAGACATTGCCACGGAGGTGAATGCAGCTAACCACTGTAGTTAGTGTCCTGACAGCGCAGGCACGTTCATTTGCTCGTATACATGTGATGGAGACCGTGTCTCACACTGCTGTGGCGTACACCTTGGCCTAGGCTCTGCTGTGTATCGCCACTTGCATTACAGGCAGCTGCTTTCGCGGGCGCGTCCGTGGCCGTGATCGTCTAGTGGTTAGGACATTGCGTTGTGGCCGCAATAACCCAGGTTCGAATCCTGGTCACGGCAATTTTGAAAGTTTCGCCTTGCTGCCGTTGCAATGACGAGTACTCGAAATGACAGTACTCTGTTGATTTTTTCACTCGTGTTCCGCAGGCCGCAGTTTGCCCTACCACTTCATCCCCAACACGTAATGTCGCCTCCCAGAGCGCAGACGTCCGCTGCTCTCTGTAGTCGAAAAGGGCAGTTGTTTGAAGTGCGATGGATGAGCAGCCAGTCCCAGCAGAACAGGAAGCTGTGGCGTGCACTGTTTGTACAAATGCTAGGAACACTGGCGCACCAAGCAGCGCATGTAGCGTGGCCGAGCGCTTTAAGGCGCTGGTTTAAGGCACCAGACTCTCTGTAGGCGCGGTTTCGAATCCCGTAGCTGCCGGGGGCTTTGCTGTGATCGCGTTAAGCTGCCGCTTTTTCTTCAAGTGTAACCTCCTTGAGCCTACATATGTTTGATACATGGAGCATTGTGGCTCCGCCTGACAGTTACAGCTACGATACTTTAGTGGTTACGGAAAGCCCAGGTTCGAAACCTGGTCACGGTACGAAAACGTCTCTTGACGCTGTCTCCTTAACTGCGACAGCTACAGACAAGTGGCGTCGCTACCATACGGCGGGCACGGCTTTTTCTTGCTGTGGATGGCCTAAAGAGACGCTTCCAGTGGGAGAGCAGTGGAAATACATGGCACGGCGATTGCCAAGATACTTCCATTTCGAAGTGATCTTTGTAGTACAAAGGAAACGTTTTGCGGCTGCTGCTCCAACGGTAACGTGGCCGAGCGGTCTAAGGCGCTGGTTTTAGGCACCAGTCTCTTCGGAGGCGTGGGTTCGAATCCCACCGTTGCCACTTTTTACGTCTCATTTTTGTGCCGTTGCGGTGTGTTCTCGTGGGGTAGGACGCAGCTCTTGTGACGCGCGTGCTGTGTAGGTAGCGTGGCCGAGCGGTCTAAGGCGCTGGTTTCAGGCACCATTCTCTTCGGAGGCGTGGGTTCCAATCCCACAGCTGCCAAACGTGTAATGTTTCCTGTGTCGAAGGCAGGTGCACTCATTGCCCGCAAAGGAAACAGCACAACAAGGCGTGAGCGTCTGCTTGGTGAATTGTCGTAGAACAGTGCGTGGTGCAACGACAGGATTTGTAGGCACCTTTTGCTCTCATCATTGCTGGCGTCCGTCTCCACGAAATGCGTCCGGGGCACGCCGTTCTATAACGCGAGAGAGTGGATTTTTTACAGTTGTCGTCAGTTAACCGTGGGTGGCTCCTGCGTTCGCTGGAAAGAGCACTGCCGTCGTTATCCGGTGTGGTCTAGTGGCTAGGATACCTGGCTCTCACCCAGGAGGCCCGGGTTCGATTCCCGGTACCGGAATCGCGCGTTTTTGTTGCTCCTCTTATGCGACTTGTCTCGACTTTGCTCGACTGACGCTACGCTGACGCGTGCAGAAAGCTACGTTAAGTATGATTCACGGCAACACCTGACGGCGAGAGAGATGAAGCGTCTATCCACTTGTTATCCAGCCACATACCTGTAGTCAAGAGGCTTGGGGGACTGCAAGACATTGCCACGGAGGTGAATGCAGCTAACCACTGTAGTTAGTGTCCTGACAGCGCAGGCACGTTCATTTGCTCGTATACATGTGATGGAGACCGTGTCTCACACTGCTGTGGCGTACACCTTGGCCTAGGCTCTGCTGTGTATCGCCACTTGCATTACAGGCAGCTGCTTTCGCGGGCGCGTCCGTGGCCGTGATCGTCTAGTGGTTAGGACATTGCGTTGTGGCCGCAATAACCCAGGTTCGAATCCTGGTCACGGCAATTTTGAAAGTTTCGCCTTGCTGCCGTTGCAATGACGAGTACTCGAAATGACAGTACTCTCTTGATTTTTTCACTCGTGTTCCGCAGGCCGCAGTTTGCCCTACCACTTCATCCCCAACACGTAATGTCGCCTCCCAGAGCGCAGACGTCCGCTGCTCTCTGTAGTCGAAAAGGGCAGTTGTTTGAAGTGCGATGGATGAGCAGCCAGTCCCAGCAGAACAGGAAGCTGTGGCGTGCACTGTTTGTACAAATGCTAGGAACACTGGCGCACCAAGCAGCGCATGTAGCGTGGCCGAGCGCTTTAAGGCGCTGGTTTAAGGCACCAGACTCTCTGTAGGCGCGGTTTCGAATCCCGTAGCTGCCGGGGGCTTTGCTGTGATCGCGTTAAGCTGCCGCTTTTTCTTCAAGTGTAACCTCCTTGAGCTCACATATGTTTGATACATGGAGCATTGTGGCTCCGCCTGACAGTTACAGCTACGATACTTTAGTGGTTACGGAAAGCCCAGGTTCGAAACCTGGTCACGGTACGAAAACGTCTCTTGACGCTGTCTCCTTAACTGCGACAGCTACAGACAAGTGGCGTCGCTACCATACGGCGGGCACGGCTTTTTCTTGCTGTGGATGGCCTAAAGAGACGCTTCCAGTGGGAGAGCAGTGGAAATACATGGCACGGCGATTGCCAAGATACTTCCATTTCGAAGTGATCTTTGTAGTACAAAGGAAACGTTTTGCGGCTGCTGCTCCAACGGTAACGTGGCCGAGCGGTCTAAGGCGCTGGTTTTAGGCACCAGTCTCTTCGGAGGCGTGGGTTCGAATCCCACCGTTGCCACTTTTTACGTCTCATTTTTGTGCCGTTGCGGTGTGTTCTCGTGGGGTAGGACGCAGCTCTTGTGACGCGCGTGCTGTGTAGGTAGCGTGGCCGAGCGGTCTAAGGCGCTGGTTTCAGGCACCATTCTCTTCGGAGGCGTGGGTTCCAATCCCACAGCTGCCAAACGTGTAATGTTTCCTGTGTCGAAGGCAGGTGCACTCATTGCCCGCAAAGGAAACAGCACAACAAGGCGTGAGCGTCTGCTTGGTGAATTGTCGTAGAACAGTGCGTGGTGCAACGACAGGATTTGTAGGCACCTTTTGCTCTCATCATTGCTGGCGTCCGTCTCCACGAAATGCGTCCGGGGCACGCCGTTCTATAACGCGAGAGAGTGGATTTTTTACAGTTGTCGTCAGTTAACCGTGGGTGGCTCCTGCGTTCGCTGGAAAGAGCACTGCCGTCGTTATCCGGTGTGGTCTAGTGGCTAGGATACCTGGCTCTCACCCAGGAGGCCCGGGTTCGATTCCCGGTACCGGAATCGCGCGTTTTTGTTGCTCCTCTTATGCGACTTGTCTCGACTTTGCTCGACTGACGCTACGCTGACGCGTGCAGAAAGCTACGTTAAGTATGATTCACGGCAACACCTGACGGCGAGAGAGATGAAGCGTCTATCCACTTGTTATCCAGCCACATACCTGTAGTCAAGAGGCTTGGGGGACTGCAAGACATTGCCACGGAGGTGAATGCAGCTAACCACTGTAGTTAGTGTCCTGACAGCGCAGGCACGTTCATTTGCTCGTATACATGTGATGGAGACCGTGTCTCACACTGCTGTGGCGTACACCTTGGCCTAGGCTCTGCTGTGTATCGCCACTTGCATTACAGGCAGCTGCTTTCGCGGGCGCGTCCGTGGCCGTGATCGTCTAGTGGTTAGGACATTGCGTTGTGGCCGCAATAACCCAGGTTCGAATCCTGGTCACGGCAATTTTGAAAGTTTCGCCTTGCTGCCGTTGCAATGACGAGTACTCGAAATGACAGTACTCTGTTGATTTTTTCACTCGTGTTCCGCAGGCCGCAGTTTGCCCTACCACTTCATCCCCAACACGTAATGTCGCCTCCCAGAGCGCAGACGTCCGCTGCTCTCTGTAGTCGAAAAGGGCAGTTGTTTGAAGTGCGATGGATGAGCAGCCAGTCCCAGCAGAACAGGAAGCTGTGGCGTGCACTGTTTGTACAAATGCTAGGAACACTGGCGCACCAAGCAGCGCATGTAGCGTGGCCGAGCGCTTTAAGGCGCTGGTTTAAGGCACCAGACTCTCTGTAGGCGCGGTTTCGAATCCCGTAGCTGCCGGGGGCTTTGCTGTGATCGCGTTAAGCTGCCGCTTTTTCTTCAAGTGTAACCTCCTTGAGCTCACATATGTTTGATACATGGAGCATTGTGGCTCCGCCTGACAGTTACAGCTACGATACTTTAGTGGTTACGGAAAGCCCAGGTTCGAAACCTGGTCACGGTACGAAAACGTCTCTTGACGCTGTCTCCTTAACTGCGACAGCTACAGACAAGTGGCGTCGCTACCATACGGCGGGCACGGCTTTTTCTTGCTGTGGATGGCCTAAAGAGACGCTTCCAGTGGGAGAGCAGTGGAAATACATGGCACGGCGATTGCCAAGATACTTCCATTTCGAAGTGATCTTTGTAGTACAAAGGAAACGTTTTGCGGCTGCTGCTCCAACGGTAACGTGGCCGAGCGGTCTAAGGCGCTGGTTTTAGGCACCAGTCTCTTCGGAGGCGTGGGTTCGAATCCCACCGTTGCCACTTTTTACGTCTCATTTTTGTGCCGTTGCGGTGTGTTCTCGTGGGGTAGGACGCAGCTCTTGTGACGCGCGTGCTGTGTAGGTAGCGTGGCCGAGCGGTCTAAGGCGCTGGTTTCAGGCACCATTCTCTTCGGAGGCGTGGGTTCCAATCCCACAGCTGCCAAACGTGTAATGTTTCCTGTGTCGAAGGCAGGTGCACTCATTGCCCGCAAAGGAAACAGCACAACAAGGCGTGAGCGTCTGCTTGGTGAATTGTCGTAGAACAGTGCGTGGTGCAACGACAGGATTTGTAGGCACCTTTTGCTCTCATCATTGCTGGCGTCCGTCTCCACGAAATGCGTCCGGGGCACGCCGTTCTATAACGCGAGAGAGTGGATTTTTTACAGTTGTCGTCAGTTAACCGTGGGTGGCTCCTGCGTTCGCTGGAAAGAGCACTGCCGTCGTTATCCGGTGTGGTCTAGTGGCTAGGATACCTGGCTCTCACCCAGGAGGCCCGGGTTCGATTCCCGGTACCGGAATCGCGCGTTTTTGTTGCTCCTCTTATGCGACTTGTCTCGACTTTGCTCGACTGACGCTACGCTGACGCGTGCAGAAAGCTACGTTAAGTATGATTCACGGCAACACCTGACGGCGAGAGAGATGAAGCGTCTATCCACTTGTTATCCAGCCACATACCTGTAGTCAAGAGGCTTGGGGGACTGCAAGACATTGCCACGGAGGTGAATGCAGCTAACCACTGTAGTTAGTGTCCTGACAGCGCAGGCACGTTCATTTGCTCGTATACATGTGATGGAGACCGTGTCTCACACTGCTGTGGCGTACACCTTGGCCTAGGCTCTGCTGTGTATCGCCACTTGCATTACAGGCAGCTGCTTTCGCGGGCGCGTCCGTGGCCGTGATCGTCTAGTGGTTAGGACATTGCGTTGTGGCCGCAATAACCCAGGTTCGAATCCTGGTCACGGCAATTTTGAAAGTTTCGCCTTGCTGCCGTTGCAATGACGAGTACTCGAAATGACAGTACTCTGTTGATTTTTTCACTCGTGTTCCGCAGGCCGCAGTTTGCCCTACCACTTCATCCCCAACACGTAATGTCGCCTCCCAGAGCGCAGACGTCCGCTGCTCTCTGTAGTCGAAAAGGGCAGTTGTTTGAAGTGCGATGGATGAGCAGCCAGTCCCAGCAGAACAGGAAGCTGTGGCGTGCACTGTTTGTACAAATGCTAGGAACACTGGCGCACCAAGCAGCGCATGTAGCGTGGCCGAGCGCTTTAAGGCGCTGGTTTAAGGCACCAGACTCTCTGTAGGCGCGGTTTCGAATCCCGTAGCTGCCGGGGGCTTTGCTGTGATCGCGTTAAGCTGCCGCTTTTTCTTCAAGTGTAACCTCCTTGAGCTCACATATGTTTGATACATGGAGCATTGTGGCTCCGCCTGACAGTTACAGCTACGATACTTTAGTGGTTACGGAAAGCCCAGGTTCGAAACCTGGTCACGGTACGAAAACGTCTCTTGACGCTGTCTCCTTAACTGCGACAGCTACAGACAAGTGGCGTCGCTACCATACGGCGGGCACGGCTTTTTCTTGCTGTGGATGGCCTAAAGAGACGCTTCCAGTGGGAGAGCAGTGGAAATACATGGCACGGCGATTGCCAAGATACTTCCATTTCGAAGTGATCTTTGTAGTACAAAGGAAACGTTTTGCGGCTGCTGCTCCAACGGTAACGTGGCCGAGCGGTCTAAGGCGCTGGTTTTAGGCACCAGTCTCTTCGGAGGCGTGGGTTCGAATCCCACCGTTGCCACTTTTTACGTCTCATTTTTGTGCCGTTGCGGTGTGTTCTCGTGGGGTAGGACGCAGCTCTTGTGACGCGCGTGCTGTGTAGGTAGCGTGGCCGAGCGGTCTAAGGCGCTGGTTTCAGGCACCATTCTCTTCGGAGGCGTGGGTTCCAATCCCACAGCTGCCAAACGTGTAATGTTTCCTGTGTCGAAGGCAGGTGCACTCATTGCCCGCAAAGGAAACAGCACAACAAGGCGTGAGCGTCTGCTTGGTGAATTGTCGTAGAACAGTGCGTGGTGCAACGACAGGATTTGTAGGCACCTTTTGCTCTCATCATTGCTGGCGTCCGTCTCCACGAAATGCGTCCGGGGCACGCCGTTCTATAACGCGAGAGAGTGGATTTTTTACAGTTGTCGTCAGTTAACCGTGGGTGGCTCCTGCGTTCGCTGGAAAGAGCACTGCCGTCGTTATCCGGTGTGGTCTAGTGGCTAGGATACCTGGCTCTCACCCAGGAGGCCCGGGTTCGATTCCCGGTACCGGAATCGCGCGTTTTTGTTGCTCCTCTTATGCGACTTGTCTCGACTTTGCTCGACTGACGCTACGCTGACGCGTGCAGAAAGCTACGTTAAGTATGATTCACGGCAACACCTGACGGCGAGAGAGATGAAGCGTCTATCCACTTGTTATCCAGCCACATACCTGTAGTCAAGAGGCTTGGGGGACTGCAAGACATTGCCACGGAGGTGAATGCAGCTAACCACTGTAGTTAGTGTCCTGACAGCGCAGGCACGTTCATTTGCTCGTATACATGTGATGGAGACCGTGTCTCACACTGCTGTGGCGTACACCTTGGCCTAGGCTCTGCTGTGTATCGCCACTTGCATTACAGGCAGCTGCTTTCGCGGGCGCGTCCGTGGCCGTGATCGTCTAGTGGTTAGGACATTGCGTTGTGGCCGCAATAACCCAGGTTCGAATCCTGGTCACGGCAATTTTGAAAGTTTCGCCTTGCTGCCGTTGCAATGACGAGTACTCGAAATGACAGTACTCTGTTGATTTTTTCACTCGTGTTCCGCAGGCCGCAGTTTGCCCTACCACTTCATCCCCAACACGTAATGTCGCCTCCCAGAGCGCAGACGTCCGCTGCTCTCTGTAGTCGAAAAGGGCAGTTGTTTGAAGTGCGATGGATGAGCAGCCAGTCCCAGCAGAACAGGAAGCTGTGGCGTGCACTGTTTGTACAAATGCTAGGAACACTGGCGCACCAAGCAGCGCATGTAGCGTGGCCGAGCGCTTTAAGGCGCTGGTTTAAGGCACCAGACTCTCTGTAGGCGCGGTTTCGAATCCCGTAGCTGCCGGGGGCTTTGCTGTGATCGCGTTAAGCTGCCGCTTTTTCTTCAAGTGTAACCTCCTTGAGCTCACATATGTTTGATACATGGAGCATTGTGGCTCCGCCTGACAGTTACAGCTACGATACTTTAGTGGTTACGGAAAGCCCAGGTTCGAAACCTGGTCACGGTACGAAAACGTCTCTTGACGCTGTCTCCTTAACTGCGACAGCTACAGACAAGTGGCGTCGCTACCATACGGCGGGCACGGCTTTTTCTTGCTGTGGATGGCCTAAAGAGACGCTTCCAGTGGGAGAGCAGTGGAAATACATGGCACGGCGATTGCCAAGATACTTCCATTTCGAAGTGATCTTTGTAGTACAAAGGAAACGTTTTGCGGCTGCTGCTCCAACGGTAACGTGGCCGAGCGGTCTAAGGCGCTGGTTTTAGGCACCAGTCTCTTCGGAGGCGTGGGTTCGAATCCCACCGTTGCCACTTTTTACGTCTCATTTTTGTGCCGTTGCGGTGTGTTCTCGTGGGGTAGGACGCAGCTCTTGTGACGCGCGTGCTGTGTAGGTAGCGTGGCCGAGCGGTCTAAGGCGCTGGTTTCAGGCACCATTCTCTTCGGAGGCGTGGGTTCCAATCCCACAGCTGCCAAACGTGTAATGTTTCCTGTGTCGAAGGCAGGTGCACTCATTGCCCGCAAAGGAAACAGCACAACAAGGCGTGAGCGTCTGCTTGGTGAATTGTCGTAGAACAGTGCGTGGTGCAACGACAGGATTTGTAGGCACCTTTTGCTCTCATCATTGCTGGCGTCCGTCTCCACGAAATGCGTCCGGGGCACGCCGTTCTATAACGCGAGAGAGTGGATTTTTTACAGTTGTCGTCAGTTAACCGTGGGTGGCTCCTGCGTTCGCTGGAAAGAGCACTGCCGTCGTTATCCGGTGTGGTCTAGTGGCTAGGATACCTGGCTCTCACCCAGGAGGCCCGGGTTCGATTCCCGGTACCGGAATCGCGCGTTTTTGTTGCTCCTCTTATGCGACTTGTCTCGACTTTGCTCGACTGACGCTACGCTGACGCGTGCAGAAAGCTACGTTAAGTATGATTCACGGCAACACCTGACGGCGAGAGAGATGAAGCGTCTATCCACTTGTTATCCAGCCACATACCTGTAGTCAAGAGGCTTGGGGGACTGCAAGACATTGCCACGGAGGTGAATGCAGCTAACCACTGTAGTTAGTGTCCTGACAGCGCAGGCACGTTCATTTGCTCGTATACATGTGATGGAGACCGTGTCTCACACTGCTGTGGCGTACACCTTGGCCTAGGCTCTGCTGTGTATCGCCACTTGCATTACAGGCAGCTGCTTTCGCGGGCGCGTCCGTGGCCGTGATCGTCTAGTGGTTAGGACATTGCGTTGTGGCCGCAATAACCCAGGTTCGAATCCTGGTCACGGCAATTTTGAAAGTTTCGCCTTGCTGCCGTTGCAATGACGAGTACTCGAAATGACAGTACTCTGTTGATTTTTTCACTCGTGTTCCGCAGGCCGCAGTTTGCCCTACCACTTCATCCCCAACACGTAATGTCGCCTCCCAGAGCGCAGACGTCCGCTGCTCTCTGTAGTCGAAAAGGGCAGTTGTTTGAAGTGCGATGGATGAGCAGCCAGTCCCAGCAGAACAGGAAGCTGTGGCGTGCACTGTTTGTACAAATGCTAGGAACACTGGCGCACCAAGCAGCGCATGTAGCGTGGCCGAGCGCTTTAAGGCGCTGGTTTAAGGCACCAGACTCTCTGTAGGCGCGGTTTCGAATCCCGTAGCTGCCGGGGGCTTTGCTGTGATCGCGTTAAGCTGCCGCTTTTTCTTCAAGTGTAACCTCCTTGAGCTCACATATGTTTGATACATGGAGCATTGTGGCTCCGCCTGACAGTTACAGCTACGATACTTTAGTGGTTACGGAAAGCCCAGGTTCGAAACCTGGTCACGGTACGAAAACGTCTCTTGACGCTGTCTCCTTAACTGCGACAGCTACAGACAAGTGGCGTCGCTACCATACGGCGGGCACGGCTTTTTCTTGCTGTGGATGGCCTAAAGAGACGCTTCCAGTGGGAGAGCAGTGGAAATACATGGCACGGCGATTGCCAAGATACTTCCATTTCGAAGTGATCTTTGTAGTACAAAGGAAACGTTTTGCGGCTGCTGCTCCAACGGTAACGTGGCCGAGCGGTCTAAGGCGCTGGTTTTAGGCACCAGTCTCTTCGGAGGCGTGGGTTCGAATCCCACCGTTGCCACTTTTTACGTCTCATTTTTGTGCCGTTGCGGTGTGTTCTCGTGGGGTAGGACGCAGCTCTTGTGACGCGCGTGCTGTGTAGGTAGCGTGGCCGAGCGGTCTAAGGCGCTGGTTTCAGGCACCATTCTCTTCGGAGGCGTGGGTTCCAATCCCACAGCTGCCAAACGTGTAATGTTTCCTGTGTCGAAGGCAGGTGCACTCATTGCCCGCAAAGGAAACAGCACAACAAGGCGTGAGCGTCTGCTTGGTGAATTGTCGTAGAACAGTGCGTGGTGCAACGACAGGATTTGTAGGCACCTTTTGCTCTCATCATTGCTGGCGTCCGTCTCCACGAAATGCGTCCGGGGCACGCCGTTCTATAACGCGAGAGAGTGGATTTTTTACAGTTGTCGTCAGTTAACCGTGGGTGGCTCCTGCGTTCGCTGGAAAGAGCACTGCCGTCGTTATCCGGTGTGGTCTAGTGGCTAGGATACCTGGCTCTCACCCAGGAGGCCCGGGTTCGATTCCCGGTACCGGAATCGCGCGTTTTTGTTGCTCCTCTTATGCGACTTGTCTCGACTTTGCTCGACTGACGCTACGCTGACGCGTGCAGAAAGCTACGTTAAGTATGATTCACGGCAACACCTGACGGCGAGAGAGATGAAGCGTCTATCCACTTGTTATCCAGCCACATACCTGTAGTCAAGAGGCTTGGGGGACTGCAAGACATTGCCACGGAGGTGAATGCAGCTAACCACTGTAGTTAGTGTCCTGACAGCGCAGGCACGTTCATTTGCTCGTATACATGTGATGGAGACCGTGTCTCACACTGCTGTGGCGTACACCTTGGCCTAGGCTCTGCTGTGTATCGCCACTTGCATTACAGGCAGCTGCTTTCGCGGGCGCGTCCGTGGCCGTGATCGTCTAGTGGTTAGGACATTGCGTTGTGGCCGCAATAACCCAGGTTCGAATCCTGGTCACGGCAATTTTGAAAGTTTCGCCTTGCTGCCGTTGCAATGACGAGTACTCGAAATGACAGTACTCTGTTGATTTTTTCACTCGTGTTCCGCAGGCCGCAGTTTGCCCTACCACTTCATCCCCAACACGTAATGTCGCCTCCCAGAGCGCAGACGTCCGCTGCTCTCTGTAGTCGAAAAGGGCAGTTGTTTGAAGTGCGATGGATGAGCAGCCAGTCCCAGCAGAACAGGAAGCTGTGGCGTGCACTGTTTGTACAAATGCTAGGAACACTGGCGCACCAAGCAGCGCATGTAGCGTGGCCGAGCGCTTTAAGGCGCTGGTTTAAGGCACCAGACTCTCTGTAGGCGCGGTTTCGAATCCCGTAGCTGCCGGGGGCTTTGCTGTGATCGCGTTAAGCTGCCGCTTTTTCTTCAAGTGTAACCTCCTTGAGCTCACATATGTTTGATACATGGAGCATTGTGGCTCCGCCTGACAGTTACAGCTACGATACTTTAGTGGTTACGGAAAGCCCAGGTTCGAAACCTGGTCACGGTACGAAAACGTCTCTTGACGCTGTCTCCTTAACTGCGACAGCTACAGACAAGTGGCGTCGCTACCATACGGCGGGCACGGCTTTTTCTTGCTGTGGATGGCCTAAAGAGACGCTTCCAGTGGGAGAGCAGTGGAAATACATGGCACGGCGATTGCCAAGATACTTCCATTTCGAAGTGATCTTTGTAGTACAAAGGAAACGTTTTGCGGCTGCTGCTCCAACGGTAACGTGGCCGAGCGGTCTAAGGCGCTGGTTTTAGGCACCAGTCTCTTCGGAGGCGTGGGTTCGAATCCCACCGTTGCCACTTTTTACGTCTCATTTTTGTGCCGTTGCGGTGTGTTCTCGTGGGGTAGGACGCAGCTCTTGTGACGCGCGTGCTGTGTAGGTAGCGTGGCCGAGCGGTCTAAGGCGCTGGTTTCAGGCACCATTCTCTTCGGAGGCGTGGGTTCCAATCCCACAGCTGCCAAACGTGTAATGTTTCCTGTGTCGAAGGCAGGTGCACTCATTGCCCGCAAAGGAAACAGCACAACAAGGCGTGAGCGTCTGCTTGGTGAATTGTCGTAGAACAGTGCGTGGTGCAACGACAGGATTTGTAGGCACCTTTTGCTCTCATCATTGCTGGCGTCCGTCTCCACGAAATGCGTCCGGGGCACGCCGTTCTATAACGCGAGAGAGTGGATTTTTTACAGTTGTCGTCAGTTAACCGTGGGTGGCTCCTGCGTTCGCTGGAAAGAGCACTGCCGTCGTTATCCGGTGTGGTCTAGTGGCTAGGATACCTGGCTCTCACCCAGGAGGCCCGGGTTCGATTCCCGGTACCGGAATCGCGCGTTTTTGTTGCTCCTCTTATGCGACTTGTCTCGACTTTGCTCGACTGACGCTACGCTGACGCGTGCAGAAAGCTACGTTAAGTATGATTCACGGCAACACCTGACGGCGAGAGAGATGAAGCGTCTATCCACTTGTTATCCAGCCACATACCTGTAGTCAAGAGGCTTGGGGGACTGCAAGACATTGCCACGGAGGTGAATGCAGCTAACCACTGTAGTTAGTGTCCTGACAGCGCAGGCACGTTCATTTGCTCGTATACATGTGATGGAGACCGTGTCTCACACTGCTGTGGCGTACACCTTGGCCTAGGCTCTGCTGTGTATCGCCACTTGCATTACAGGCAGCTGCTTTCGCGGGCGCGTCCGTGGCCGTGATCGTCTAGTGGTTAGGACATTGCGTTGTGGCCGCAATAACCCAGGTTCGAATCCTGGTCACGGCAATTTTGAAAGTTTCGCCTTGCTGCCGTTGCAATGACGAGTACTCGAAATGACAGTACTCTGTTGATTTTTTCACTCGTGTTCCGCAGGCCGCAGTTTGCCCTACCACTTCATCCCCAACACGTAATGTCGCCTCCCAGAGCGCAGACGTCCGCTGCTCTCTGTAGTCGAAAAGGGCAGTTGTTTGAAGTGCGATGGATGAGCAGCCAGTCCCAGCAGAACAGGAAGCTGTGGCGTGCACTGTTTGTACAAATGCTAGGAACACTGGCGCACCAAGCAGCGCATGTAGCGTGGCCGAGCGCTTTAAGGCGCTGGTTTAAGGCACCAGACTCTCTGTAGGCGCGGTTTCGAATCCCGTAGCTGCCGGGGGCTTTGCTGTGATCGCGTTAAGCTGCCGCTTTTTCTTCAAGTGTAACCTCCTTGAGCTCACATATGTTTGATACATGGAGCATTGTGGCTCCGCCTGACAGTTACAGCTACGATACTTTAGTGGTTACGGAAAGCCCAGGTTCGAAACCTGGTCACGGTACGAAAACGTCTCTTGACGCTGTCTCCTTAACTGCGACAGCTACAGACAAGTGGCGTCGCTACCATACGGCGGGCACGGCTTTTTCTTGCTGTGGATGGCCTAAAGAGACGCTTCCAGTGGGAGAGCAGTGGAAATACATGGCACGGCGATTGCCAAGATACTTCCATTTCGAAGTGATCTTTGTAGTACAAAGGAAACGTTTTGCGGCTGCTGCTCCAACGGTAACGTGGCCGAGCGGTCTAAGGCGCTGGTTTTAGGCACCAGTCTCTTCGGAGGCGTGGGTTCGAATCCCACCGTTGCCACTTTTTACGTCTCATTTTTGTGCCGTTGCGGTGTGTTCTCGTGGGGTAGGACGCAGCTCTTGTGACGCGCGTGCTGTGTAGGTAGCGTGGCCGAGCGGTCTAAGGCGCTGGTTTCAGGCACCATTCTCTTCGGAGGCGTGGGTTCCAATCCCACAGCTGCCAAACGTGTAATGTTTCCTGTGTCGAAGGCAGGTGCACTCATTGCCCGCAAAGGAAACAGCACAACAAGGCGTGAGCGTCTGCTTGGTGAATTGTCGTAGAACAGTGCGTGGTGCAACGACAGGATTTGTAGGCACCTTTTGCTCTCATCATTGCTGGCGTCCGTCTCCACGAAATGCGTCCGGGGCACGCCGTTCTATAACGCGAGAGAGTGGATTTTTTACAGTTGTCGTCAGTTAACCGTGGGTGGCTCCTGCGTTCGCTGGAAAGAGCACTGCCGTCGTTATCCGGTGTGGTCTAGTGGCTAGGATACCTGGCTCTCACCCAGGAGGCCCGGGTTCGATTCCCGGTACCGGAATCGCGCGTTTTTGTTGCTCCTCTTATGCGACTTGTCTCGACTTTGCTCGACTGACGCTACGCTGACGCGTGCAGAAAGCTACGTTAAGTATGATTCACGGCAACACCTGACGGCGAGAGAGATGAAGCGTCTATCCACTTGTTATCCAGCCACATACCTGTAGTCAAGAGGCTTGGGGGACTGCAAGACATTGCCACGGAGGTGAATGCAGCTAACCACTGTAGTTAGTGTCCTGACAGCGCAGGCACGTTCATTTGCTCGTATACATGTGATGGAGACCGTGTCTCACACTGCTGTGGCGTACACCTTGGCCTAGGCTCTGCTGTGTATCGCCACTTGCATTACAGGCAGCTGCTTTCGCGGGCGCGTCCGTGGCCGTGATCGTCTAGTGGTTAGGACATTGCGTTGTGGCCGCAATAACCCAGGTTCGAATCCTGGTCACGGCAATTTTGAAAGTTTCGCCTTGCTGCCGTTGCAATGACGAGTACTCGAAATGACAGTACTCTGTTGATTTTTTCACTCGTGTTCCGCAGGCCGCAGTTTGCCCTACCACTTCATCCCCAACACGTAATGTCGCCTCCCAGAGCGCAGACGTCCGCTGCTCTCTGTAGTCGAAAAGGGCAGTTGTTTGAAGTGCGATGGATGAGCAGCCAGTCCCAGCAGAACAGGAAGCTGTGGCGTGCACTGTTTGTACAAATGCTAGGAACACTGGCGCACCAAGCAGCGCATGTAGCGTGGCCGAGCGCTTTAAGGCGCTGGTTTAAGGCACCAGACTCTCTGTAGGCGCGGTTTCGAATCCCGTAGCTGCCGGGGGCTTTGCTGTGATCGCGTTAAGCTGCCGCTTTTTCTTCAAGTGTAACCTCCTTGAGCTCACATATGTTTGATACATGGAGCATTGTGGCTCCGCCTGACAGTTACAGCTACGATACTTTAGTGGTTACGGAAAGCCCAGGTTCGAAACCTGGTCACGGTACGAAAACGTCTCTTGACGCTGTCTCCTTAACTGCGACAGCTACAGACAAGTGGCGTCGCTACCATACGGCGGGCACGGCTTTTTCTTGCTGTGGATGGCCTAAAGAGACGCTTCCAGTGGGAGAGCAGTGGAAATACATGGCACGGCGATTGCCAAGATACTTCCATTTCGAAGTGATCTTTGTAGTACAAAGGAAACGTTTTGCGGCTGCTGCTCCAACGGTAACGTGGCCGAGCGGTCTAAGGCGCTGGTTTTAGGCACCAGTCTCTTCGGAGGCGTGGGTTCGAATCCCACCGTTGCCACTTTTTACGTCTCATTTTTGTGCCGTTGCGGTGTGTTCTCGTGGGGTAGGACGCAGCTCTTGTGACGCGCGTGCTGTGTAGGTAGCGTGGCCGAGCGGTCTAAGGCGCTGGTTTCAGGCACCATTCTCTTCGGAGGCGTGGGTTCCAATCCCACAGCTGCCAAACGTGTAATGTTTCCTGTGTCGAAGGCAGGTGCACTCATTGCCCGCAAAGGAAACAGCACAACAAGGCGTGAGCGTCTGCTTGGTGAATTGTCGTAGAACAGTGCGTGGTGCAACGACAGGATTTGTAGGCACCTTTTGCTCTCATCATTGCTGGCGTCCGTCTCCACGAAATGCGTCCGGGGCACGCCGTTCTATAACGCGAGAGAGTGGATTTTTTACAGTTGTCGTCAGTTAACCGTGGGTGGCTCCTGCGTTCGCTGGAAAGAGCACTGCCGTCGTTATCCGGTGTGGTCTAGTGGCTAGGATACCTGGCTCTCACCCAGGAGGCCCGGGTTCGATTCCCGGTACCGGAATCGCGCGTTTTTGTTGCTCCTCTTATGCGACTTGTCTCGACTTTGCTCGACTGACGCTACGCTGACGCGTGCAGAAAGCTACGTTAAGTATGATTCACGGCAACACCTGACGGCGAGAGAGATGAAGCGTCTATCCACTTGTTATCCAGCCACATACCTGTAGTCAAGAGGCTTGGGGGACTGCAAGACATTGCCACGGAGGTGAATGCAGCTAACCACTGTAGTTAGTGTCCTGACAGCGCAGGCACGTTCATTTGCTCGTATACATGTGATGGAGACCGTGTCTCACACTGCTGTGGCGTACACCTTGGCCTAGGCTCTGCTGTGTATCGCCACTTGCATTACAGGCAGCTGCTTTCGCGGGCGCGTCCGTGGCCGTGATCGTCTAGTGGTTAGGACATTGCGTTGTGGCCGCAATAACCCAGGTTCGAATCCTGGTCACGGCAATTTTGAAAGTTTCGCCTTGCTGCCGTTGCAATGACGAGTACTCGAAATGACAGTACTCTGTTGATTTTTTCACTCGTGTTCCGCAGGCCGCAGTTTGCCCTACCACTTCATCCCCAACACGTAATGTCGCCTCCCAGAGCGCAGACGTCCGCTGCTCTCTGTAGTCGAAAAGGGCAGTTGTTTGAAGTGCGATGGATGAGCAGCCAGTCCCAGCAGAACAGGAAGCTGTGGCGTGCACTGTTTGTACAAATGCTAGGAACACTGGCGCACCAAGCAGCGCATGTAGCGTGGCCGAGCGCTTTAAGGCGCTGGTTTAAGGCACCAGACTCTCTGTAGGCGCGGTTTCGAATCCCGTAGCTGCCGGGGGCTTTGCTGTGATCGCGTTAAGCTGCCGCTTTTTCTTCAAGTGTAACCTCCTTGAGCTCACATATGTTTGATACATGGAGCATTGTGGCTCCGCCTGACAGTTACAGCTACGATACTTTAGTGGTTACGGAAAGCCCAGGTTCGAAACCTGGTCACGGTACGAAAACGTCTCTTGACGCTGTCTCCTTAACTGCGACAGCTACAGACAAGTGGCGTCGCTACCATACGGCGGGCACGGCTTTTTCTTGCTGTGGATGGCCTAAAGAGACGCTTCCAGTGGGAGAGCAGTGGAAATACATGGCACGGCGATTGCCAAGATACTTCCATTTCGAAGTGATCTTTGTAGTACAAAGGAAACGTTTTGCGGCTGCTGCTCCAACGGTAACGTGGCCGAGCGGTCTAAGGCGCTGGTTTTAGGCACCAGTCTCTTCGGAGGCGTGGGTTCGAATCCCACCGTTGCCACTTTTTACGTCTCATTTTTGTGCCGTTGCGGTGTGTTCTCGTGGGGTAGGACGCAGCTCTTGTGACGCGCGTGCTGTGTAGGTAGCGTGGCCGAGCGGTCTAAGGCGCTGGTTTCAGGCACCATTCTCTTCGGAGGCGTGGGTTCCAATCCCACAGCTGCCAAACGTGTAATGTTTCCTGTGTCGAAGGCAGGTGCACTCATTGCCCGCAAAGGAAACAGCACAACAAGGCGTGAGCGTCTGCTTGGTGAATTGTCGTAGAACAGTGCGTGGTGCAACGACAGGATTTGTAGGCACCTTTTGCTCTCATCATTGCTGGCGTCCGTCTCCACGAAATGCGTCCGGGGCACGCCGTTCTATAACGCGAGAGAGTGGATTTTTTACAGTTGTCGTCAGTTAACCGTGGGTGGCTCCTGCGTTCGCTGGAAAGAGCACTGCCGTCGTTATCCGGTGTGGTCTAGTGGCTAGGATACCTGGCTCTCACCCAGGAGGCCCGGGTTCGATTCCCGGTACCGGAATCGCGCGTTTTTGTTGCTCCTCTTATGCGACTTGTCTCGACTTTGCTCGACTGACGCTACGCTGACGCGTGCAGAAAGCTACGTTAAGTATGATTCACGGCAACACCTGACGGCGAGAGAGATGAAGCGTCTATCCACTTGTTATCCAGCCACATACCTGTAGTCAAGAGGCTTGGGGGACTGCAAGACATTGCCACGGAGGTGAATGCAGCTAACCACTGTAGTTAGTGTCCTGACAGCGCAGGCACGTTCATTTGCTCGTATACATGTGATGGAGACCGTGTCTCACACTGCTGTGGCGTACACCTTGGCCTAGGCTCTGCTGTGTATCGCCACTTGCATTACAGGCAGCTGCTTTCGCGGGCGCGTCCGTGGCCGTGATCGTCTAGTGGTTAGGACATTGCGTTGTGGCCGCAATAACCCAGGTTCGAATCCTGGTCACGGCAATTTTGAAAGTTTCGCCTTGCTGCCGTTGCAATGACGAGTACTCGAAATGACAGTACTCTGTTGATTTTTTCACTCGTGTTCCGCAGGCCGCAGTTTGCCCTACCACTTCATCCCCAACACGTAATGTCGCCTCCCAGAGCGCAGACGTCCGCTGCTCTCTGTAGTCGAAAAGGGCAGTTGTTTGAAGTGCGATGGATGAGCAGCCAGTCCCAGCAGAACAGGAAGCTGTGGCGTGCACTGTTTGTACAAATGCTAGGAACACTGGCGCACCAAGCAGCGCATGTAGCGTGGCCGAGCGCTTTAAGGCGCTGGTTTAAGGCACCAGACTCTCTGTAGGCGCGGTTTCGAATCCCGTAGCTGCCGGGGGCTTTGCTGTGATCGCGTTAAGCTGCCGCTTTTTCTTCAAGTGTAACCTCCTTGAGCTCACATATGTTTGATACATGGAGCATTGTGGCTCCGCCTGACAGTTACAGCTACGATACTTTAGTGGTTACGGAAAGCCCAGGTTCGAAACCTGGTCACGGTACGAAAACGTCTCTTGACGCTGTCTCCTTAACTGCGACAGCTACAGACAAGTGGCGTCGCTACCATACGGCGGGCACGGCTTTTTCTTGCTGTGGATGGCCTAAAGAGACGCTTCCAGTGGGAGAGCAGTGGAAATACATGGCACGGCGATTGCCAAGATACTTCCATTTCGAAGTGATCTTTGTAGTACAAAGGAAACGTTTTGCGGCTGCTGCTCCAACGGTAACGTGGCCGAGCGGTCTAAGGCGCTGGTTTTAGGCACCAGTCTCTTCGGAGGCGTGGGTTCGAATCCCACCGTTGCCACTTTTTACGTCTCATTTTTGTGCCGTTGCGGTGTGTTCTCGTGGGGTAGGACGCAGATCTTGTGACGCGCGTGCTGTGTAGGTAGCGTGGCCGAGCGGTCTAAGGCGCTGGTTTCAGGCACCATTCTCTTCGGAGGCGTGGGTTCCAATCCCACAGCTGCCAAACGTGTAATGTTTCCTGTGTCGAAGGCAGGTGCACTCATTGCCCGCAAAGGAAACAGCACAACAAGGCGTGAGCGTCTGCTTGGTGAATTGTCGTAGAACAGTGCGTGGTGCAACGACAGGATTTGTAGGCACCTTTTGCTCTCATCATTGCTGGCGTCCGTCTCCACGAAATGCGTCCGGGGCACGCCGTTCTATAACGCGAGAGAGTGGATTTTTTACAGTTGTCGTCAGTTAACCGTGGGTGGCTCCTGCGTTCGCTGGAAAGAGCACTGCCGTCGTTATCCGGTGTGGTCTAGTGGCTAGGATACCTGGCTCTCACCCAGGAGGCCCGGGTTCGATTCCCGGTACCGGAATCGCGCGTTTTTGTTGCTCCTCTTATGCGACTTGTCTCGACTTTGCTCGACTGACGCTACGCTGACGCGTGCAGAAAGCTACGTTAAGTATGATTCACGGCAACACCTGACGGCGAGAGAGATGAAGCGTCTATCCACTTGTTATCCAGCCACATACCTGTAGTCAAGAGGCTTGGGGGACTGCAAGACATTGCCACGGAGGTGAATGCAGCTAACCACTGTAGTTAGTGTCCTGACAGCGCAGGCACGTTCATTTGCTCGTATACATGTGATGGAGACCGTGTCTCACACTGCTGTGGCGTACACCTTGGCCTAGGCTCTGCTGTGTATCGCCACTTGCATTACAGGCAGCTGCTTTCGCGGGCGCGTCCGTGGCCGTGATCGTCTAGTGGTTAGGACATTGCGTTGTGGCCGCAATAACCCAGGTTCGAATCCTGGTCACGGCAATTTTGAAAGTTTCGCCTTGCTGCCGTTGCAATGACGAGTACTCGAAATGACAGTACTCTGTTGATTTTTTCACTCGTGTTCCGCAGGCCGCAGTTTGCCCTACCACTTCATCCCCAACACGTAATGTCGCCTCCCAGAGCGCAGACGTCCGCTGCTCTCTGTAGTCGAAAAGGGCAGTTGTTTGAAGTGCGATGGATGAGCAGCCAGTCCCAGCAGAACAGGAAGCTGTGGCGTGCACTGTTTGTACAAATGCTAGGAACACTGGCGCACCAAGCAGCGCATGTAGCGTGGCCGAGCGCTTTAAGGCGCTGGTTTAAGGCACCAGACTCTCTGTAGGCGCGGTTTCGAATCCCGTAGCTGCCGGGGGCTTTGCTGTGATCGCGTTAAGCTGCCGCTTTTTCTTCAAGTGTAACCTCCTTGAGCTCACATATGTTTGATACATGGAGCATTGTGGCTCCGCCTGACAGTTACAGCTACGATACTTTAGTGGTTACGGAAAGCCCAGGTTCGAAACCTGGTCACGGTACGAAAACGTCTCTTGACGCTGTCTCCTTAACTGCGACAGCTACAGACAAGTGGCGTCGCTACCATACGGCGGGCACGGCTTTTTCTTGCTGTGGATGGCCTAAAGAGACGCTTCCAGTGGGAGAGCAGTGGAAATACATGGCACGGCGATTGCCAAGATACTTCCATTTCGAAGTGATCTTTGTAGTACAAAGGAAACGTTTTGCGGCTGCTGCTCCAACGGTAACGTGGCCGAGCGGTCTAAGGCGCTGGTTTTAGGCACCAGTCTCTTCGGAGGCGTGGGTTCGAATCCCACCGTTGCCACTTTTTACGTCTCATTTTTGTGCCGTTGCGGTGTGTTCTCGTGGGGTAGGACGCAGCTCTTGTGACGCGCGTGCTGTGTAGGTAGCGTGGCCGAGCGGTCTAAGGCGCTGGTTTCAGGCACCATTCTCTTCGGAGGCGTGGGTTCCAATCCCACAGCTGCCAAACGTGTAATGTTTCCTGTGTCGAAGGCAGGTGCACTCATTGCCCGCAAAGGAAACAGCACAACAAGGCGTGAGCGTCTGCTTGGTGAATTGTCGTAGAACAGTGCGTGGTGCAACGACAGGATTTGTAGGCACCTTTTGCTCTCATCATTGCTGGCGTCCGTCTCCACGAAATGCGTCCGGGGCACGCCGTTCTATAACGCGAGAGAGTGGATTTTTTACAGTTGTCGTCAGTTAACCGTGGGTGGCTCCTGCGTTCGCTGGAAAGAGCACTGCCGTCGTTATCCGGTGTGGTCTAGTGGCTAGGATACCTGGCTCTCACCCAGGAGGCCCGGGTTCGATTCCCGGTACCGGAATCGCGCGTTTTTGTTGCTCCTCTTATGCGACTTGTCTCGACTTTGCTCGACTGACGCTACGCTGACGCGTGCAGAAAGCTACGTTAAGTATGATTCACGGCAACACCTGACGGCGAGAGAGATGAAGCGTCTATCCACTTGTTATCCAGCCACATACCTGTAGTCAAGAGGCTTGGGGGACTGCAAGACATTGCCACGGAGGTGAATGCAGCTAACCACTGTAGTTAGTGTCCTGACAGCGCAGGCACGTTCATTTGCTCGTATACATGTGATGGAGACCGTGTCTCACACTGCTGTGGCGTACACCTTGGCCTAGGCTCTGCTGTGTATCGCCACTTGCATTACAGGCAGCTGCTTTCGCGGGCGCGTCCGTGGCCGTGATCGTCTAGTGGTTAGGACATTGCGTTGTGGCCGCAATAACCCAGGTTCGAATCCTGGTCACGGCAATTTTGAAAGTTTCGCCTTGCTGCCGTTGCAATGACGAGTACTCGAAATGACAGTACTCTGTTGATTTTTTCACTCGTGTTCCGCAGGCCGCAGTTTGCCCTACCACTTCATCCCCAACACGTAATGTCGCCTCCCAGAGCGCAGACGTCCGCTGCTCTCTGTAGTCGAAAAGGGCAGTTGTTTGAAGTGCGATGGATGAGCAGCCAGTCCCAGCAGAACAGGAAGCTGTGGCGTGCACTGTTTGTACAAATGCTAGGAACACTGGCGCACCAAGCAGCGCATGTAGCGTGGCCGAGCGCTTTAAGGCGCTGGTTTAAGGCACCAGACTCTCTGTAGGCGCGGTTTCGAATCCCGTAGCTGCCGGGGGCTTTGCTGTGATCGCGTTAAGCTGCCGCTTTTTCTTCAAGTGTAACCTCCTTGAGCTCACATATGTTTGATACATGGAGCATTGTGGCTCCGCCTGACAGTTACAGCTACGATACTTTAGTGGTTACGGAAAGCCCAGGTTCGAAACCTGGTCACGGTACGAAAACGTCTCTTGACGCTGTCTCCTTAACTGCGACAGCTACAGACAAGTGGCGTCGCTACCATACGGCGGGCACGGCTTTTTCTTGCTGTGGATGGCCTAAAGAGACGCTTCCAGTGGGAGAGCAGTGGAAATACATGGCACGGCGATTGCCAAGATACTTCCATTTCGAAGTGATCTTTGTAGTACAAAGGAAACGTTTTGCGGCTGCTGCTCCAACGGTAACGTGGCCGAGCGGTCTAAGGCGCTGGTTTTAGGCACCAGTCTCTTCGGAGGCGTGGGTTCGAATCCCACCGTTGCCACTTTTTACGTCTCATTTTTGTGCCGTTGCGGTGTGTTCTCGTGGGGTAGGACGCAGATCTTGTGACGCGCGTGCTGTGTAGGTAGCGTGGCCGAGCGGTCTAAGGCGCTGGTTTCAGGCACCATTCTCTTCGGAGGCGTGGGTTCCAATCCCACAGCTGCCAAACGTGTAATGTTTCCTGTGTCGAAGGCAGGTGCACTCATTGCCCGCAAAGGAAACAGCACAACAAGGCGTGAGCGTCTGCTTGGTGAATTGTCGTAGAACAGTGCGTGGTGCAACGACAGGATTTGTAGGCACCTTTTGCTCTCATCATTGCTGGCGTCCGTCTCCACGAAATGCGTCCGGGGCACGCCGTTCTATAACGCGAGAGAGTGGATTTTTTACAGTTGTCGTCAGTTAACCGTGGGTGGCTCCTGCGTTCGCTGGAAAGAGCACTGCCGTCGTTATCCGGTGTGGTCTAGTGGCTAGGATACCTGGCTCTCACCCAGGAGGCCCGGGTTCGATTCCCGGTACCGGAATCGCGCGTTTTTGTTGCTCCTCTTATGCGACTTGTCTCGACTTTGCTCGACTGACGCTACGCTGACGCGTGCAGAAAGCTACGTTAAGTATGATTCACGGCAACACCTGACGGCGAGAGAGATGAAGCGTCTATCCACTTGTTATCCAGCCACATACCTGTAGTCAAGAGGCTTGGGGGACTGCAAGACATTGCCACGGAGGTGAATGCAGCTAACCACTGTAGTTAGTGTCCTGACAGCGCAGGCACGTTCATTTGCTCGTATACATGTGATGGAGACCGTGTCTCACACTGCTGTGGCGTACACCTTGGCCTAGGCTCTGCTGTGTATCGCCACTTGCATTACAGGCAGCTGCTTTCGCGGGCGCGTCCGTGGCCGTGATCGTCTAGTGGTTAGGACATTGCGTTGTGGCCGCAATAACCCAGGTTCGAATCCTGGTCACGGCAATTTTGAAAGTTTCGCCTTGCTGCCGTTGCAATGACGAGTACTCGAAATGACAGTACTCTGTTGATTTTTTCACTCGTGTTCCGCAGGCCGCAGTTTGCCCTACCACTTCATCCCCAACACGTAATGTCGCCTCCCAGAGCGCAGACGTCCGCTGCTCTCTGTAGTCGAAAAGGGCAGTTGTTTGAAGTGCGATGGATGAGCAGCCAGTCCCAGCAGAACAGGAAGCTGTGGCGTGCACTGTTTGTACAAATGCTAGGAACACTGGCGCACCAAGCAGCGCATGTAGCGTGGCCGAGCGCTTTAAGGCGCTGGTTTAAGGCACCAGACTCTCTGTAGGCGCGGTTTCGAATCCCGTAGCTGCCGGGGGCTTTGCTGTGATCGCGTTAAGCTGCCGCTTTTTCTTCAAGTGTAACCTCCTTGAGCTCACATATGTTTGATACATGGAGCATTGTGGCTCCGCCTGACAGTTACAGCTACGATACTTTAGTGGTTACGGAAAGCCCAGGTTCGAAACCTGGTCACGGTACGAAAACGTCTCTTGACGCTGTCTCCTTAACTGCGACAGCTACAGACAAGTGGCGTCGCTACCATACGGCGGGCACGGCTTTTTCTTGCTGTGGATGGCCTAAAGAGACGCTTCCAGTGGGAGAGCAGTGGAAATACATGGCACGGCGATTGCCAAGATACTTCCATTTCGAAGTGATCTTTGTAGTACAAAGGAAACGTTTTGCGGCTGCTGCTCCAACGGTAACGTGGCCGAGCGGTCTAAGGCGCTGGTTTTAGGCACCAGTCTCTTCGGAGGCGTGGGTTCGAATCCCACCGTTGCCACTTTTTACGTCTCATTTTTGTGCCGTTGCGGTGTGTTCTCGTGGGGTAGGACGCAGCTCTTGTGACGCGCGTGCTGTGTAGGTAGCGTGGCCGAGCGGTCTAAGGCGCTGGTTTCAGGCACCATTCTCTTCGGAGGCGTGGGTTCCAATCCCACAGCTGCCAAACGTGTAATGTTTCCTGTGTCGAAGGCAGGTGCACTCATTGCCCGCAAAGGAAACAGCACAACAAGGCGTGAGCGTCTGCTTGGTGAATTGTCGTAGAACAGTGCGTGGTGCAACGACAGGATTTGTAGGCACCTTTTGCTCTCATCATTGCTGGCGTCCGTCTCCACGAAATGCGTCCGGGGCACGCCGTTCTATAACGCGAGAGAGTGGATTTTTTACAGTTGTCGTCAGTTAACCGTGGGTGGCTCCTGCGTTCGCTGGAAAGAGCACTGCCGTCGTTATCCGGTGTGGTCTAGTGGCTAGGATACCTGGCTCTCACCCAGGAGGCCCGGGTTCGATTCCCGGTACCGGAATCGCGCGTTTTTGTTGCTCCTCTTATGCGACTTGTCTCGACTTTGCTCGACTGACGCTACGCTGACGCGTGCAGAAAGCTACGTTAAGTATGATTCACGGCAACACCTGACGGCGAGAGAGATGAAGCGTCTATCCACTTGTTATCCAGCCACATACCTGTAGTCAAGAGGCTTGGGGGACTGCAAGACATTGCCACGGAGGTGAATGCAGCTAACCACTGTAGTTAGTGTCCTGACAGCGCAGGCACGTTCATTTGCTCGTATACATGTGATGGAGACCGTGTCTCACACTGCTGTGGCGTACACCTTGGCCTAGGCTCTGCTGTGTATCGCCACTTGCATTACAGGCAGCTGCTTTCGCGGGCGCGTCCGTGGCCGTGATCGTCTAGTGGTTAGGACATTGCGTTGTGGCCGCAATAACCCAGGTTCGAATCCTGATCACGGCAATTTTGAAAGTTTCGCCTTGCTGCCGTTGCAATGACGAGTACTCGAAATGACAGTACTCTGTTGATTTTTTCACTCGTGTTCCGCAGGCCGCAGTTTGCCCTACCACTTCATCCCCAACACGTAATGTCGCCTCCCAGAGCGCAGACGTCCGCTGCTCTCTGTAGTCGAAAAGGGCAGTTGTTTGAAGTGCGATGGATGAGCAGCCAGTCCCAGCAGAACAGGAAGCTGTGGCGTGCACTGTTTGTACAAATGCTAGGAACACTGGCGCACCAAGCAGCGCATGTAGCGTGGCCGAGCGCTTTAAGGCGCTGGTTTAAGGCACCAGACTCTCTGTAGGCGCGGTTTCGAATCCCGTAGCTGCCGGGGGCTTTGCTGTGATCGCGTTAAGCTGCCGCTTTTTCTTCAAGTGTAACCTCCTTGAGCTCACATATGTTTGATACATGGAGCATTGTGGCTCCGCCTGACAGTTACAGCTACGATACTTTAGTGGTTACGGAAAGCCCAGGTTCGAAACCTGGTCACGGTACGAAAACGTCTCTTGACGCTGTCTCCTTAACTGCGACAGCTACAGACAAGTGGCGTCGCTACCATACGGCGGGCACGGCTTTTTCTTGCTGTGGATGGCCTAAAGAGACGCTTCCAGTGGGAGAGCAGTGGAAATACATGGCACGGCGATTGCCAAGATACTTCCATTTCGAAGTGATCTTTGTAGTACAAAGGAAACGTTTTGCGGCTGCTGCTCCAACGGTAACGTGGCCGAGCGGTCTAAGGCGCTGGTTTTAGGCACCAGTCTCTTCGGAGGCGTGGGTTCGAATCCCACCGTTGCCACTTTTTACGTCTCATTTTTGTGCCGTTGCGGTGTGTTCTCGTGGGGTAGGACGCAGCTCTTGTGACGCGCGTGCTGTGTAGGTAGCGTGGCCGAGCGGTCTAAGGCGCTGGTTTCAGGCACCATTCTCTTCGGAGGCGTGGGTTCCAATCCCACAGCTGCCAAACGTGTAATGTTTCCTGTGTCGAAGGCAGGTGCACTCATTGCCCGCAAAGGAAACAGCACAACAAGGCGTGAGCGTCTGCTTGGTGAATTGTCGTAGAACAGTGCGTGGTGCAACGACAGGATTTGTAGGCACCTTTTGCTCTCATCATTGCTGGCGTCCGTCTCCACGAAATGCGTCCGGGGCACGCCGTTCTATAACGCGAGAGAGTGGATTTTTTACAGTTGTCGTCAGTTAACCGTGGGTGGCTCCTGCGTTCGCTGGAAAGAGCACTGCCGTCGTTATCCGGTGTGGTCTAGTGGCTAGGATACCTGGCTCTCACCCAGGAGGCCCGGGTTCGATTCCCGGTACCGGAATCGCGCGTTTTTGTTGCTCCTCTTATGCGACTTGTCTCGACTTTGCTCGACTGACGCTACGCTGACGCGTGCAGAAAGCTACGTTAAGTATGATTCACGGCAACACCTGACGGCGAGAGAGATGAAGCGTCTATCCACTTGTTATCCAGCCACATACCTGTAGTCAAGAGGCTTGGGGGACTGCAAGACATTGCCACGGAGGTGAATGCAGCTAACCACTGTAGTTAGTGTCCTGACAGCGCAGGCACGTTCATTTGCTCGTATACATGTGATGGAGACCGTGTCTCACACTGCTGTGGCGTACACCTTGGCCTAGGCTCTGCTGTGTATCGCCACTTGCATTACAGGCAGCTGCTTTCGCGGGCGCGTCCGTGGCCGTGATCGTCTAGTGGTTAGGACATTGCGTTGTGGCCGCAATAACCCAGGTTCGAATCCTGATCACGGCAATTTTGAAAGTTTCGCCTTGCTGCCGTTGCAATGACGAGTACTCGAAATGACAGTACTCTGTTGATTTTTTCACTCGTGTTCCGCAGGCCGCAGTTTGCCCTACCACTTCATCCCCAACACGTAATGTCGCCTCCCAGAGCGCAGACGTCCGCTGCTCTCTGTAGTCGAAAAGGGCAGTTGTTTGAAGTGCGATGGATGAGCAGCCAGTCCCAGCAGAACAGGAAGCTGTGGCGTGCACTGTTTGTACAAATGCTAGGAACACTGGCGCACCAAGCAGCGCATGTAGCGTGGCCGAGCGCTTTAAGGCGCTGGTTTAAGGCACCAGACTCTCTGTAGGCGCGGTTTCGAATCCCGTAGCTGCCGGGGGCTTTGCTGTGATCGCGTTAAGCTGCCGCTTTTTCTTCAAGTGTAACCTCCTTGAGCTCACATATGTTTGATACATGGAGCATTGTGGCTCCGCCTGACAGTTACAGCTACGATACTTTAGTGGTTACGGAAAGCCCAGGTTCGAAACCTGGTCACGGTACGAAAACGTCTCTTGACGCTGTCTCCTTAACTGCGACAGCTACAGACAAGTGGCGTCGCTACCATACGGCGGGCACGGCTTTTTCTTGCTGTGGATGGCCTAAAGAGACGCTTCCAGTGGGAGAGCAGTGGAAATACATGGCACGGCGATTGCCAAGATACTTCCATTTCGAAGTGATCTTTGTAGTACAAAGGAAACGTTTTGCGGCTGCTGCTCCAACGGTAACGTGGCCGAGCGGTCTAAGGCGCTGGTTTTAGGCACCAGTCTCTTCGGAGGCGTGGGTTCGAATCCCACCGTTGCCACTTTTTACGTCTCATTTTTGTGCCGTTGCGGTGTGTTCTCGTGGGGTAGGACGCAGCTCTTGTGACGCGCGTGCTGTGTAGGTAGCGTGGCCGAGCGGTCTAAGGCGCTGGTTTCAGGCACCATTCTCTTCGGAGGCGTGGGTTCCAATCCCACAGCTGCCAAACGTGTAATGTTTCCTGTGTCGAAGGCAGGTGCACTCATTGCCCGCAAAGGAAACAGCACAACAAGGCGTGAGCGTCTGCTTGGTGAATTGTCGTAGAACAGTGCGTGGTGCAACGACAGGATTTGTAGGCACCTTTTGCTCTCATCATTGCTGGCGTCCGTCTCCACGAAATGCGTCCGGGGCACGCCGTTCTATAACGCGAGAGAGTGGATTTTTTACAGTTGTCGTCAGTTAACCGTGGGTGGCTCCTGCGTTCGCTGGAAAGAGCACTGCCGTCGTTATCCGGTGTGGTCTAGTGGCTAGGATACCTGGCTCTCACCCAGGAGGCCCGGGTTCGATTCCCGGTACCGGAATCGCGCGTTTTTGTTGCTCCTCTTATGCGACTTGTCTCGACTTTGCTCGACTGACGCTACGCTGACGCGTGCAGAAAGCTACGTTAAGTATGATTCACGGCAACACCTGACGGCGAGAGAGATGAAGCGTCTATCCACTTGTTATCCAGCCACATACCTGTAGTCAAGAGGCTTGGGGGACTGCAAGACATTGCCACGGAGGTGAATGCAGCTAACCACTGTAGTTAGTGTCCTGACAGCGCAGGCACGTTCATTTGCTCGTATACATGTGATGGAGACCGTGTCTCACACTGCTGTGGCGTACACCTTGGCCTAGGCTCTGCTGTGTATCGCCACTTGCATTACAGGCAGCTGCTTTCGCGGGCGCGTCCGTGGCCGTGATCGTCTAGTGGTTAGGACATTGCGTTGTGGCCGCAATAACCCAGGTTCGAATCCTGGTCACGGCAATTTTGAAAGTTTCGCCTTGCTGCCGTTGCAATGACGAGTACTCGAAATGACAGTACTCTGTTGATTTTTTCACTCGTGTTCCGCAGGCCGCAGTTTGCCCTACCACTTCATCCCCAACACGTAATGTCGCCTCCCAGAGCGCAGACGTCCGCTGCTCTCTGTAGTCGAAAAGGGCAGTTGTTTGAAGTGCGATGGATGAGCAGCCAGTCCCAGCAGAACAGGAAGCTGTGGCGTGCACTGTTTGTACAAATGCTAGGAACACTGGCGCACCAAGCAGCGCATGTAGCGTGGCCGAGCGCTTTAAGGCGCTGGTTTAAGGCACCAGACTCTCTGTAGGCGCGGTTTCGAATCCCGTAGCTGCCGGGGGCTTTGCTGTGATCGCGTTAAGCTGCCGCTTTTTCTTCAAGTGTAACCTCCTTGAGCTCACATATGTTTGATACATGGAGCATTGTGGCTCCGCCTGACAGTTACAGCTACGATACTTTAGTGGTTACGGAAAGCCCAGGTTCGAAACCTGGTCACGGTACGAAAACGTCTCTTGACGCTGTCTCCTTAACTGCGACAGCTACAGACAAGTGGCGTCGCTACCATACGGCGGGCACGGCTTTTTCTTGCTGTGGATGGCCTAAAGAGACGCTTCCAGTGGGAGAGCAGTGGAAATACATGGCACGGCGATTGCCAAGATACTTCCATTTCGAAGTGATCTTTGTAGTACAAAGGAAACGTTTTGCGGCTGCTGCTCCAACGGTAACGTGGCCGAGCGGTCTAAGGCGCTGGTTTTAGGCACCAGTCTCTTCGGAGGCGTGGGTTCGAATCCCACCGTTGCCACTTTTTACGTCTCATTTTTGTGCCGTTGCGGTGTGTTCTCGTGGGGTAGGACGCAGCTCTTGTGACGCGCGTGCTGTGTAGGTAGCGTGGCCGAGCGGTCTAAGGCGCTGGTTTCAGGCACCATTCTCTTCGGAGGCGTGGGTTCCAATCCCACAGCTGCCAAACGTGTAATGTTTCCTGTGTCGAAGGCAGGTGCACTCATTGCCCGCAAAGGAAACAGCACAACAAGGCGTGAGCGTCTGCTTGGTGAATTGTCGTAGAACAGTGCGTGGTGCAACGACAGGATTTGTAGGCACCTTTTGCTCTCATCATTGCTGGCGTCCGTCTCCACGAAATGCGTCCGGGGCACGCCGTTCTATAACGCGAGAGAGTGGATTTTTTACAGTTGTCGTCAGTTAACCGTGGGTGGCTCCTGCGTTCGCTGGAAAGAGCACTGCCGTCGTTATCCGGTGTGGTCTAGTGGCTAGGATACCTGGCTCTCACCCAGGAGGCCCGGGTTCGATTCCCGGTACCGGAATCGCGCGTTTTTGTTGCTCCTCTTATGCGACTTGTCTCGACTTTGCTCGACTGACGCTACGCTGACGCGTGCAGAAAGCTACGTTAAGTATGATTCACGGCAACACCTGACGGCGAGAGAGATGAAGCGTCTATCCACTTGTTATCCAGCCACATACCTGTAGTCAAGAGGCTTGGGGGACTGCAAGACATTGCCACGGAGGTGAATGCAGCTAACCACTGTAGTTAGTGTCCTGACAGCGCAGGCACGTTCATTTGCTCGTATACATGTGATGGAGACCGTGTCTCACACTGCTGTGGCGTACACCTTGGCCTAGGCTCTGCTGTGTATCGCCACTTGCATTACAGGCAGCTGCTTTCGCGGGCGCGTCCGTGGCCGTGATCGTCTAGTGGTTAGGACATTGCGTTGTGGCCGCAATAACCCAGGTTCGAATCCTGGTCACGGCAATTTTGAAAGTTTCGCCTTGCTGCCGTTGCAATGACGAGTACTCGAAATGACAGTACTCTGTTGATTTTTTCACTCGTGTTCCGCAGGCCGCAGTTTGCCCTACCACTTCATCCCCAACACGTAATGTCGCCTCCCAGAGCGCAGACGTCCGCTGCTCTCTGTAGTCGAAAAGGGCAGTTGTTTGAAGTGCGATGGATGAGCAGCCAGTCCCAGCAGAACAGGAAGCTGTGGCGTGCACTGTTTGTACAAATGCTAGGAACACTGGCGCACCAAGCAGCGCATGTAGCGTGGCCGAGCGCTTTAAGGCGCTGGTTTAAGGCACCAGACTCTCTGTAGGCGCGGTTTCGAATCCCGTAGCTGCCGGGGGCTTTGCTGTGATCGCGTTAAGCTGCCGCTTTTTCTTCAAGTGTAACCTCCTTGAGCTCACATATGTTTGATACATGGAGCATTGTGGCTCCGCCTGACAGTTACAGCTACGATACTTTAGTGGTTACGGAAAGCCCAGGTTCGAAACCTGGTCACGGTACGAAAACGTCTCTTGACGCTGTCTCCTTAACTGCGACAGCTACAGACAAGTGGCGTCGCTACCATACGGCGGGCACGGCTTTTTCTTGCTGTGGATGGCCTAAAGAGACGCTTCCAGTGGGAGAGCAGTGGAAATACATGGCACGGCGATTGCCAAGATACTTCCATTTCGAAGTGATCTTTGTAGTACAAAGGAAACGTTTTGCGGCTGCTGCTCCAACGGTAACGTGGCCGAGCGGTCTAAGGCGCTGGTTTTAGGCACCAGTCTCTTCGGAGGCGTGGGTTCGAATCCCACCGTTGCCACTTTTTACGTCTCATTTTTGTGCCGTTGCGGTGTGTTCTCGTGGGGTAGGACGCAGCTCTTGTGACGCGCGTGCTGTGTAGGTAGCGTGGCCGAGCGGTCTAAGGCGCTGGTTTCAGGCACCATTCTCTTCGGAGGCGTGGGTTCCAATCCCACAGCTGCCAAACGTGTAATGTTTCCTGTGTCGAAGGCAGGTGCACTCATTGCCCGCAAAGGAAACAGCACAACAAGGCGTGAGCGTCTGCTTGGTGAATTGTCGTAGAACAGTGCGTGGTGCAACGACAGGATTTGTAGGCACCTTTTGCTCTCATCATTGCTGGCGTCCGTCTCCACGAAATGCGTCCGGGGCACGCCGTTCTATAACGCGAGAGAGTGGATTTTTTACAGTTGTCGTCAGTTAACCGTGGGTGGCTCCTGCGTTCGCTGGAAAGAGCACTGCCGTCGTTATCCGGTGTGGTCTAGTGGCTAGGATACCTGGCTCTCACCCAGGAGGCCCGGGTTCGATTCCCGGTACCGGAATCGCGCGTTTTTGTTGCTCCTCTTATGCGACTTGTCTCGACTTTGCTCGACTGACGCTACGCTGACGCGTGCAGAAAGCTACGTTAAGTATGATTCACGGCAACACCTGACGGCGAGAGAGATGAAGCGTCTATCCACTTGTTATCCAGCCACATACCTGTAGTCAAGAGGCTTGGGGGACTGCAAGACATTGCCACGGAGGTGAATGCAGCTAACCACTGTAGTTAGTGTCCTGACAGCGCAGGCACGTTCATTTGCTCGTATACATGTGATGGAGACCGTGTCTCACACTGCTGTGGCGTACACCTTGGCCTAGGCTCTGCTGTGTATCGCCACTTGCATTACAGGCAGCTGCTTTCGCGGGCGCGTCCGTGGCCGTGATCGTCTAGTGGTTAGGACATTGCGTTGTGGCCGCAATAACCCAGGTTCGAATCCTGGTCACGGCAATTTTGAAAGTTTCGCCTTGCTGCCGTTGCAATGACGAGTACTCGAAATGACAGTACTCTGTTGATTTTTTCACTCGTGTTCCGCAGGCCGCAGTTTGCCCTACCACTTCATCCCCAACACGTAATGTCGCCTCCCAGAGCGCAGACGTCCGCTGCTCTCTGTAGTCGAAAAGGGCAGTTGTTTGAAGTGCGATGGATGAGCAGCCAGTCCCAGCAGAACAGGAAGCTGTGGCGTGCACTGTTTGTACAAATGCTAGGAACACTGGCGCACCAAGCAGCGCATGTAGCGTGGCCGAGCGCTTTAAGGCGCTGGTTTAAGGCACCAGACTCTCTGTAGGCGCGGTTTCGAATCCCGTAGCTGCCGGGGGCTTTGCTGTGATCGCGTTAAGCTGCCGCTTTTTCTTCAAGTGTAACCTCCTTGAGCTCACATATGTTTGATACATGGAGCATTGTGGCTCCGCCTGACAGTTACAGCTACGATACTTTAGTGGTTACGGAAAGCCCAGGTTCGAAACCTGGTCACGGTACGAAAACGTCTCTTGACGCTGTCTCCTTAACTGCGACAGCTACAGACAAGTGGCGTCGCTACCATACGGCGGGCACGGCTTTTTCTTGCTGTGGATGGCCTAAAGAGACGCTTCCAGTGGGAGAGCAGTGGAAATACATGGCACGGCGATTGCCAAGATACTTCCATTTCGAAGTGATCTTTGTAGTACAAAGGAAACGTTTTGCGGCTGCTGCTCCAACGGTAACGTGGCCGAGCGGTCTAAGGCGCTGGTTTTAGGCACCAGTCTCTTCGGAGGCGTGGGTTCGAATCCCACCGTTGCCACTTTTTACGTCTCATTTTTGTGCCGTTGCGGTGTGTTCTCGTGGGGTAGGACGCAGCTCTTGTGACGCGCGTGCTGTGTAGGTAGCGTGGCCGAGCGGTCTAAGGCGCTGGTTTCAGGCACCATTCTCTTCGGAGGCGTGGGTTCCAATCCCACAGCTGCCAAACGTGTAATGTTTCCTGTGTCGAAGGCAGGTGCACTCATTGCCCGCAAAGGAAACAGCACAACAAGGCGTGAGCGTCTGCTTGGTGAATTGTCGTAGAACAGTGCGTGGTGCAACGACAGGATTTGTAGGCACCTTTTGCTCTCATCATTGCTGGCGTCCGTCTCCACGAAATGCGTCCGGGGCACGCCGTTCTATAACGCGAGAGAGTGGATTTTTTACAGTTGTCGTCAGTTAACCGTGGGTGGCTCCTGCGTTCGCTGGAAAGAGCACTGCCGTCGTTATCCGGTGTGGTCTAGTGGCTAGGATACCTGGCTCTCACCCAGGAGGCCCGGGTTCGATTCCCGGTACCGGAATCGCGCGTTTTTGTTGCTCCTCTTATGCGACTTGTCTCGACTTTGCTCGACTGACGCTACGCTGACGCGTGCAGAAAGCTACGTTAAGTATGATTCACGGCAACACCTGACGGCGAGAGAGATGAAGCGTCTATCCACTTGTTATCCAGCCACATACCTGTAGTCAAGAGGCTTGGGGGACTGCAAGACATTGCCACGGAGGTGAATGCAGCTAACCACTGTAGTTAGTGTCCTGACAGCGCAGGCACGTTCATTTGCTCGTATACATGTGATGGAGACCGTGTCTCACACTGCTGTGGCGTACACCTTGGCCTAGGCTCTGCTGTGTATCGCCACTTGCATTACAGGCAGCTGCTTTCGCGGGCGCGTCCGTGGCCGTGATCGTCTAGTGGTTAGGACATTGCGTTGTGGCCGCAATAACCCAGGTTCGAATCCTGGTCACGGCAATTTTGAAAGTTTCGCCTTGCTGCCGTTGCAATGACGAGTACTCGAAATGACAGTACTCTCTTGATTTTTTCACTCGTGTTCCGCAGGCCGCAGTTTGCCCTACCACTTCATCCCCAACACGTAATGTCGCCTCCCAGAGCGCAGACGTCCGCTGCTCTCTGTAGTCGAAAAGGGCAGTTGTTTGAAGTGCGATGGATGAGCAGCCAGTCCCAGCAGAACAGGAAGCTGTGGCGTGCACTGTTTGTACAAATGCTAGGAACACTGGCGCACCAAGCAGCGCATGTAGCGTGGCCGAGCGCTTTAAGGCGCTGGTTTAAGGCACCAGACTCTCTGTAGGCGCGGTTTCGAATCCCGTAGCTGCCGGGGGCTTTGCTGTGATCGCGTTAAGCTGCCGCTTTTTCTTCAAGTGTAACCTCCTTGAGCTCACATATGTTTGATACATGGAGCATTGTGGCTCCGCCTGACAGTTACAGCTACGATACTTTAGTGGTTACGGAAAGCCCAGGTTCGAAACCTGGTCACGGTACGAAAACGTCTCTTGACGCTGTCTCCTTAACTGCGACAGCTACAGACAAGTGGCGTCGCTACCATACGGCGGGCACGGCTTTTTCTTGCTGTGGATGGCCTAAAGAGACGCTTCCAGTGGGAGAGCAGTGGAAATACATGGCACGGCGATTGCCAAGATACTTCCATTTCGAAGTGATCTTTGTAGTACAAAGGAAACGTTTTGCGGCTGCTGCTCCAACGGTAACGTGGCCGAGCGGTCTAAGGCGCTGGTTTTAGGCACCAGTCTCTTCGGAGGCGTGGGTTCGAATCCCACCGTTGCCACTTTTTACGTCTCATTTTTGTGCCGTTGCGGTGTGTTCTCGTGGGGTAGGACGCAGCTCTTGTGACGCGCGTGCTGTGTAGGTAGCGTGGCCGAGCGGTCTAAGGCGCTGGTTTCAGGCACCATTCTCTTCGGAGGCGTGGGTTCCAATCCCACAGCTGCCAAACGTGTAATGTTTCCTGTGTCGAAGGCAGGTGCACTCATTGCCCGCAAAGGAAACAGCACAACAAGGCGTGAGCGTCTGCTTGGTGAATTGTCGTAGAACAGTGCGTGGTGCAACGACAGGATTTGTAGGCACCTTTTGCTCTCATCATTGCTGGCGTCCGTCTCCACGAAATGCGTCCGGGGCACGCCGTTCTATAACGCGAGAGAGTGGATTTTTTACAGTTGTCGTCAGTTAACCGTGGGTGGCTCCTGCGTTCGCTGGAAAGAGCACTGCCGTCGTTATCCGGTGTGGTCTAGTGGCTAGGATACCTGGCTCTCACCCAGGAGGCCCGGGTTCGATTCCCGGTACCGGAATCGCGCGTTTTTGTTGCTCCTCTTATGCGACTTGTCTCGACTTTGCTCGACTGACGCTACGCTGACGCGTGCAGAAAGCTACGTTAAGTATGATTCACGGCAACACCTGACGGCGAGAGAGATGAAGCGTCTATCCACTTGTTATCCAGCCACATACCTGTAGTCAAGAGGCTTGGGGGACTGCAAGACATTGCCACGGAGGTGAATGCAGCTAACCACTGTAGTTAGTGTCCTGACAGCGCAGGCACGTTCATTTGCTCGTATACATGTGATGGAGACCGTGTCTCACACTGCTGTGGCGTACACCTTGGCCTAGGCTCTGCTGTGTATCGCCACTTGCATTACAGGCAGCTGCTTTCGCGGGCGCGTCCGTGGCCGTGATCGTCTAGTGGTTAGGACATTGCGTTGTGGCCGCAATAACCCAGGTTCGAATCCTGGTCACGGCAATTTTGAAAGTTTCGCCTTGCTGCCGTTGCAATGACGAGTACTCGAAATGACAGTACTCTGTTGATTTTTTCACTCGTGTTCCGCAGGCCGCAGTTTGCCCTACCACTTCATCCCCAACACGTAATGTCGCCTCCCAGAGCGCAGACGTCCGCTGCTCTCTGTAGTCGAAAAGGGCAGTTGTTTGAAGTGCGATGGATGAGCAGCCAGTCCCAGCAGAACAGGAAGCTGTGGCGTGCACTGTTTGTACAAATGCTAGGAACACTGGCGCACCAAGCAGCGCATGTAGCGTGGCCGAGCGCTTTAAGGCGCTGGTTTAAGGCACCAGACTCTCTGTAGGCGCGGTTTCGAATCCCGTAGCTGCCGGGGGCTTTGCTGTGATCGCGTTAAGCTGCCGCTTTTTCTTCAAGTGTAACCTCCTTGAGCTCACATATGTTTGATACATGGAGCATTGTGGCTCCGCCTGACAGTTACAGCTACGATACTTTAGTGGTTACGGAAAGCCCAGGTTCGAAACCTGGTCACGGTACGAAAACGTCTCTTGACGCTGTCTCCTTAACTGCGACAGCTACAGACAAGTGGCGTCGCTACCATACGGCGGGCACGGCTTTTTCTTGCTGTGGATGGCCTAAAGAGACGCTTCCAGTGGGAGAGCAGTGGAAATACATGGCACGGCGATTGCCAAGATACTTCCATTTCGAAGTGATCTTTGTAGTACAAAGGAAACGTTTTGCGGCTGCTGCTCCAACGGTAACGTGGCCGAGCGGTCTAAGGCGCTGGTTTTAGGCACCAGTCTCTTCGGAGGCGTGGGTTCGAATCCCACCGTTGCCACTTTTTACGTCTCATTTTTGTGCCGTTGCGGTGTGTTCTCGTGGGGTAGGACGCAGCTCTTGTGACGCGCGTGCTGTGTAGGTAGCGTGGCCGAGCGGTCTAAGGCGCTGGTTTCAGGCACCATTCTCTTCGGAGGCGTGGGTTCCAATCCCACAGCTGCCAAACGTGTAATGTTTCCTGTGTCGAAGGCAGGTGCACTCATTGCCCGCAAAGGAAACAGCACAACAAGGCGTGAGCGTCTGCTTGGTGAATTGTCGTAGAACAGTGCGTGGTGCAACGACAGGATTTGTAGGCACCTTTTGCTCTCATCATTGCTGGCGTCCGTCTCCACGAAATGCGTCCGGGGCACGCCGTTCTATAACGCGAGAGAGTGGATTTTTTACAGTTGTCGTCAGTTAACCGTGGGTGGCTCCTGCGTTCGCTGGAAAGAGCACTGCCGTCGTTATCCGGTGTGGTCTAGTGGCTAGGATACCTGGCTCTCACCCAGGAGGCCCGGGTTCGATTCCCGGTACCGGAATCGCGCGTTTTTGTTGCTCCTCTTATGCGACTTGTCTCGACTTTGCTCGACTGACGCTACGCTGACGCGTGCAGAAAGCTACGTTAAGTATGATTCACGGCAACACCTGACGGCGAGAGAGATGAAGCGTCTATCCACTTGTTATCCAGCCACATACCTGTAGTCAAGAGGCTTGGGGGACTGCAAGACATTGCCACGGAGGTGAATGCAGCTAACCACTGTAGTTAGTGTCCTGACAGCGCAGGCACGTTCATTTGCTCGTATACATGTGATGGAGACCGTGTCTCACACTGCTGTGGCGTACACCTTGGCCTAGGCTCTGCTGTGTATCGCCACTTGCATTACAGGCAGCTGCTTTCGCGGGCGCGTCCGTGGCCGTGATCGTCTAGTGGTTAGGACATTGCGTTGTGGCCGCAATAACCCAGGTTCGAATCCTGGTCACGGCAATTTTGAAAGTTTCGCCTTGCTGCCGTTGCAATGACGAGTACTCGAAATGACAGTACTCTCTTGATTTTTTCACTCGTGTTCCGCAGGCCGCAGTTTGCCCTACCACTTCATCCCCAACACGTAATGTCGCCTCCCAGAGCGCAGACGTCCGCTGCTCTCTGTAGTCGAAAAGGGCAGTTGTTTGAAGTGCGATGGATGAGCAGCCAGTCCCAGCAGAACAGGAAGCTGTGGCGTGCACTGTTTGTACAAATGCTAGGAACACTGGCGCACCAAGCAGCGCATGTAGCGTGGCCGAGCGCTTTAAGGCGCTGGTTTAAGGCACCAGACTCTCTGTAGGCGCGGTTTCGAATCCCGTAGCTGCCGGGGGCTTTGCTGTGATCGCGTTAAGCTGCCGCTTTTTCTTCAAGTGTAACCTCCTTGAGCTCACATATGTTTGATACATGGAGCATTGTGGCTCCGCCTGACAGTTACAGCTACGATACTTTAGTGGTTACGGAAAGCCCAGGTTCGAAACCTGGTCACGGTACGAAAACGTCTCTTGACGCTGTCTCCTTAACTGCGACAGCTACAGACAAGTGGCGTCGCTACCATACGGCGGGCACGGCTTTTTCTTGCTGTGGATGGCCTAAAGAGACGCTTCCAGTGGGAGAGCAGTGGAAATACATGGCACGGCGATTGCCAAGATACTTCCATTTCGAAGTGATCTTTGTAGTACAAAGGAAACGTTTTGCGGCTGCTGCTCCAACGGTAACGTGGCCGAGCGGTCTAAGGCGCTGGTTTTAGGCACCAGTCTCTTCGGAGGCGTGGGTTCGAATCCCACCGTTGCCACTTTTTACGTCTCATTTTTGTGCCGTTGCGGTGTGTTCTCGTGGGGTAGGACGCAGCTCTTGTGACGCGCGTGCTGTGTAGGTAGCGTGGCCGAGCGGTCTAAGGCGCTGGTTTCAGGCACCATTCTCTTCGGAGGCGTGGGTTCCAATCCCACAGCTGCCAAACGTGTAATGTTTCCTGTGTCGAAGGCAGGTGCACTCATTGCCCGCAAAGGAAACAGCACAACAAGGCGTGAGCGTCTGCTTGGTGAATTGTCGTAGAACAGTGCGTGGTGCAACGACAGGATTTGTAGGCACCTTTTGCTCTCATCATTGCTGGCGTCCGTCTCCACGAAATGCGTCCGGGGCACGCCGTTCTATAACGCGAGAGAGTGGATTTTTTACAGTTGTCGTCAGTTAACCGTGGGTGGCTCCTGCGTTCGCTGGAAAGAGCACTGCCGTCGTTATCCGGTGTGGTCTAGTGGCTAGGATACCTGGCTCTCACCCAGGAGGCCCGGGTTCGATTCCCGGTACCGGAATCGCGCGTTTTTGTTGCTCCTCTTATGCGACTTGTCTCGACTTTGCTCGACTGACGCTACGCTGACGCGTGCAGAAAGCTACGTTAAGTATGATTCACGGCAACACCTGACGGCGAGAGAGATGAAGCGTCTATCCACTTGTTATCCAGCCACATACCTGTAGTCAAGAGGCTTGGGGGACTGCAAGACATTGCCACGGAGGTGAATGCAGCTAACCACTGTAGTTAGTGTCCTGACAGCGCAGGCACGTTCATTTGCTCGTATACATGTGATGGAGACCGTGTCTCACACTGCTGTGGCGTACACCTTGGCCTAGGCTCTGCTGTGTATCGCCACTTGCATTACAGGCAGCTGCTTTCGCGGGCGCGTCCGTGGCCGTGATCGTCTAGTGGTTAGGACATTGCGTTGTGGCCGCAATAACCCAGGTTCGAATCCTGGTCACGGCAATTTTGAAAGTTTCGCCTTGCTGCCGTTGCAATGACGAGTACTCGAAATGACAGTACTCTGTTGATTTTTTCACTCGTGTTCCGCAGGCCGCAGTTTGCCCTACCACTTCATCCCCAACACGTAATGTCGCCTCCCAGAGCGCAGACGTCCGCTGCTCTCTGTAGTCGAAAAGGGCAGTTGTTTGAAGTGCGATGGATGAGCAGCCAGTCCCAGCAGAACAGGAAGCTGTGGCGTGCACTGTTTGTACAAATACTAGGAACACTGGCGCACCAAGCAGCGCATGTAGCGTGGCCGAGCGCTTTAAGGCGCTGGTTTAAGGCACCAGACTCTCTGTAGGCGCGGTTTCGAATCCCGTAGCTGCCGGGGGCTTTGCTGTGATCGCGTTAAGCTGCCGCTTTTTCTTCAAGTGTAACCTCCTTGAGCTCACATATGTTTGATACATGGAGCATTGTGGCTCCGCCTGACAGTTACAGCTACGATACTTTAGTGGTTACGGAAAGCCCAGGTTCGAAACCTGGTCACGGTACGAAAACGTCTCTTGACGCTGTCTCCTTAACTGCGACAGCTACAGACAAGTGGCGTCGCTACCATACGGCGGGCACGGCTTTTTCTTGCTGTGGATGGCCTAAAGAGACGCTTCCAGTGGGAGAGCAGTGGAAATACATGGCACGGCGATTGCCAAGATACTTCCATTTCGAAGTGATCTTTGTAGTACAAAGGAAACGTTTTGCGGCTGCTGCTCCAACGGTAACGTGGCCGAGCGGTCTAAGGCGCTGGTTTTAGGCACCAGTCTCTTCGGAGGCGTGGGTTCGAATCCCACCGTTGCCACTTTTTACGTCTCATTTTTGTGCCGTTGCGGTGTGTTCTCGTGGGGTAGGACGCAGCTCTTGTGACGCGCGTGCTGTGTAGGTAGCGTGGCCGAGCGGTCTAAGGCGCTGGTTTCAGGCACCATTCTCTTCGGAGGCGTGGGTTCCAATCCCACAGCTGCCAAACGTGTAATGTTTCCTGTGTCGAAGGCAGGTGCACTCATTGCCCGCAAAGGAAACAGCACAACAAGGCGTGAGCGTCTGCTTGGTGAATTGTCGTAGAACAGTGCGTGGTGCAACGACAGGATTTGTAGGCACCTTTTGCTCTCATCATTGCTGGCGTCCGTCTCCACGAAATGCGTCCGGGGCACGCCGTTCTACGACGCGAGAGAGTGGATTTTTTACAGTTGTCGTCAGTTAACCGTGGGTGGCTCCTGCGTTCGCTGGAAAGAGCACTGCCGTCGTTATCCGGTGTGGTCTAGTGGCTAGGATACCTGGCTCTCACCCAGGAGGCCCGGGTTCGATTCCCGGTACCGGAATCGCGCGTTTTTGTTGCTCCTCTTATGCGACTTGTCTCGACTTTGCTCGACTGACGCTACGCTGACGCGTGCAGAAAGCTACGTTAAGTATGATTCACGGCAACACCTGACGGCGAGAGAGATGAAGCGTCTATCCACTTGTTATCCAGCCACATACCTGTAGTCAAGAGGCTTGGGGGACTGCAAGACATTGCCACGGAGGTGAATGCAGCTAACCACTGTAGTTAGTGTCCTGACAGCGCAGGCACGTTCATTTGCTCGTATACATGTGATGGAGACCGTGTCTCACACTGCTGTGGCGTACACCTTGGCCTAGGCTCTGCTGTGTATCGCCACTTGCATTACAGGCAGCTGCTTTCGCGGGCGCGTCCGTGGCCGTGATCGTCTAGTGGTTAGGACATTGCGTTGTGGCCGCAATAACCCAGGTTCGAATCCTGGTCACGGCAATTTTGAAAGTTTCGCCTTGCTGCCGTTGCAATGACGAGTACTCGAAATGACAGTACTCTGTTGATTTTTTCACTCGTGTTCCGCAGGCCGCAGTTTGCCCTACCACTTCATCCCCAACACGTAATGTCGCCTCCCAGAGCGCAGACGTCCGCTGCTCTCTGTAGTCGAAAAGGGCAGTTGTTTGAAGTGCGATGGATGAGCAGCCAGTCCCAGCAGAACAGGAAGCTGTGGCGTGCACTGTTTGTACAAATGCTAGGAACACTGGCGCACCAAGCAGCGCATGTAGCGTGGCCGAGCGCTTTAAGGCGCTGGTTTAAGGCACCAGACTCTCTGTAGGCGCGGTTTCGAATCCCGTAGCTGCCGGGGGCTTTGCTGTGATCGCGTTAAGCTGCCGCTTTTTCTTCAAGTGTAACCTCCTTGAGCTCACATATGTTTGATACATGGAGCATTGTGGCTCCGCCTGACAGTTACAGCTACGATACTTTAGTGGTTACGGAAAGCCCAGGTTCGAAACCTGGTCACGGTACGAAAACGTCTCTTGACGCTGTCTCCTTAACTGCGACAGCTACAGACAAGTGGCGTCGCTACCATACGGCGGGCACGGCTTTTTCTTGCTGTGGATGGCCTAAAGAGACGCTTCCAGTGGGAGAGCAGTGGAAATACATGGCACGGCGATTGCCAAGATACTTCCATTTCGAAGTGATCTTTGTAGTACAAAGGAAACGTTTTGCGGCTGCTGCTCCAACGGTAACGTGGCCGAGCGGTCTAAGGCGCTGGTTTTAGGCACCAGTCTCTTCGGAGGCGTGGGTTCGAATCCCACCGTTGCCACTTTTTACGTCTCATTTTTGTGCCGTTGCGGTGTGTTCTCGTGGGGTAGGACGCAGCTCTTGTGACGCGCGTGCTGTGTAGGTAGCGTGGCCGAGCGGTCTAAGGCGCTGGTTTCAGGCACCATTCTCTTCGGAGGCGTGGGTTCCAATCCCACAGCTGCCAAACGTGTAATGTTTCCTGTGTCGAAGGCAGGTGCACTCATTGCCCGCAAAGGAAACAGCACAACAAGGCGTGAGCGTCTGCTTGGTGAATTGTCGTAGAACAGTGCGTGGTGCAACGACAGGATTTGTAGGCACCTTTTGCTCTCATCATTGCTGGCGTCCGTCTCCACGAAATGCGTCCGGGGCACGCCGTTCTATAACGCGAGAGAGTGGATTTTTTACAGTTGTCGTCAGTTAACCGTGGGTGGCTCCTGCGTTCGCTGGAAAGAGCACTGCCGTCGTTATCCGGTGTGGTCTAGTGGCTAGGATACCTGGCTCTCACCCAGGAGGCCCGGGTTCGATTCCCGGTACCGGAATCGCGCGTTTTTGTTGCTCCTCTTATGCGACTTGTCTCGACTTTGCTCGACTGACGCTACGCTGACGCGTGCAGAAAGCTACGTTAAGTATGATTCACGGCAACACCTGACGGCGAGAGAGATGAAGCGTCTATCCACTTGTTATCCAGCCACATACCTGTAGTCAAGAGGCTTGGGGGACTGCAAGACATTGCCACGGAGGTGAATGCAGCTAACCACTGTAGTTAGTGTCCTGACAGCGCAGGCACGTTCATTTGCTCGTATACATGTGATGGAGACCGTGTCTCACACTGCTGTGGCGTACACCTTGGCCTAGGCTCTGCTGTGTATCGCCACTTGCATTACAGGCAGCTGCTTTCGCGGGCGCGTCCGTGGCCGTGATCGTCTAGTGGTTAGGACATTGCGTTGTGGCCGCAATAACCCAGGTTCGAATCCTGGTCACGGCAATTTTGAAAGTTTCGCCTTGCTGCCGTTGCAATGACGAGTACTCGAAATGACAGTACTCTGTTGATTTTTTCACTCGTGTTCCGCAGGCCGCAGTTTGCCCTACCACTTCATCCCCAACACGTAATGTCGCCTCCCAGAGCGCAGACGTCCGCTGCTCTCTGTAGTCGAAAAGGGCAGTTGTTTGAAGTGCGATGGATGAGCAGCCAGTCCCAGCAGAACAGGAAGCTGTGGCGTGCACTGTTTGTACAAATACTAGGAACACTGGCGCACCAAGCAGCGCATGTAGCGTGGCCGAGCGCTTTAAGGCGCTGGTTTAAGGCACCAGACTCTCTGTAGGCGCGGTTTCGAATCCCGTAGCTGCCGGGGGCTTTGCTGTGATCGCGTTAAGCTGCCGCTTTTTCTTCAAGTGTAACCTCCTTGAGCTCACATATGTTTGATACATGGAGCATTGTGGCTCCGCCTGACAGTTACAGCTACGATACTTTAGTGGTTACGGAAAGCCCAGGTTCGAAACCTGGTCACGGTACGAAAACGTCTCTTGACGCTGTCTCCTTAACTGCGACAGCTACAGACAAGTGGCGTCGCTACCATACGGCGGGCACGGCTTTTTCTTGCTGTGGATGGCCTAAAGAGACGCTTCCAGTGGGAGAGCAGTGGAAATACATGGCACGGCGATTGCCAAGATACTTCCATTTCGAAGTGATCTTTGTAGTACAAAGGAAACGTTTTGCGGCTGCTGCTCCAACGGTAACGTGGCCGAGCGGTCTAAGGCGCTGGTTTTAGGCACCAGTCTCTTCGGAGGCGTGGGTTCGAATCCCACCGTTGCCACTTTTTACGTCTCATTTTTGTGCCGTTGCGGTGTGTTCTCGTGGGGTAGGACGCAGCTCTTGTGACGCGCGTGCTGTGTAGGTAGCGTGGCCGAGCGGTCTAAGGCGCTGGTTTCAGGCACCATTCTCTTCGGAGGCGTGGGTTCCAATCCCACAGCTGCCAAACGTGTAATGTTTCCTGTGTCGAAGGCAGGTGCACTCATTGCCCGCAAAGGAAACAGCACAACAAGGCGTGAGCGTCTGCTTGGTGAATTGTCGTAGAACAGTGCGTGGTGCAACGACAGGATTTGTAGGCACCTTTTGCTCTCATCATTGCTGGCGTCCGTCTCCACGAAATGCGTCCGGGGCACGCCGTTCTATAACGCGAGAGAGTGGATTTTTTACAGTTGTCGTCAGTTAACCGTGGGTGGCTCCTGCGTTCGCTGGAAAGAGCACTGCCGTCGTTATCCGGTGTGGTCTAGTGGCTAGGATACCTGGCTCTCACCCAGGAGGCCCGGGTTCGATTCCCGGTACCGGAATCGCGCGTTTTTGTTGCTCCTCTTATGCGACTTGTCTCGACTTTGCTCGACTGACGCTACGCTGACGCGTGCAGAAAGCTACGTTAAGTATGATTCACGGCAACACCTGACGGCGAGAGAGATGAAGCGTCTATCCACTTGTTATCCAGCCACATACCTGTAGTCAAGAGGCTTGGGGGACTGCAAGACATTGCCACGGAGGTGAATGCAGCTAACCACTGTAGTTAGTGTCCTGACAGCGCAGGCACGTTCATTTGCTCGTATACATGTGATGGAGACCGTGTCTCACACTGCTGTGGCGTACACCTTGGCCTAGGCTCTGCTGTGTATCGCCACTTGCATTACAGGCAGCTGCTTTCGCGGGCGCGTCCGTGGCCGTGATCGTCTAGTGGTTAGGACATTGCGTTGTGGCCGCAATAACCCAGGTTCGAATCCTGGTCACGGCAATTTTGAAAGTTTCGCCTTGCTGCCGTTGCAATGACGAGTACTCGAAATGACAGTACTCTGTTGATTTTTTCACTCGTGTTCCGCAGGCCGCAGTTTGCCCTACCACTTCATCCCCAACACGTAATGTCGCCTCCCAGAGCGCAGACGTCCGCTGCTCTCTGTAGTCGAAAAGGGCAGTTGTTTGAAGTGCGATGGATGAGCAGCCAGTCCCAGCAGAACAGGAAGCTGTGGCGTGCACTGTTTGTACAAATACTAGGAACACTGGCGCACCAAGCAGCGCATGTAGCGTGGCCGAGCGCTTTAAGGCGCTGGTTTAAGGCACCAGACTCTCTGTAGGCGCGGTTTCGAATCCCGTAGCTGCCGGGGGCTTTGCTGTGATCGCGTTAAGCTGCCGCTTTTTCTTCAAGTGTAACCTCCTTGAGCTCACATATGTTTGATACATGGAGCATTGTGGCTCCGCCTGACAGTTACAGCTACGATACTTTAGTGGTTACGGAAAGCCCAGGTTCGAAACCTGGTCACGGTACGAAAACGTCTCTTGACGCTGTCTCCTTAACTGCGACAGCTACAGACAAGTGGCGTCGCTACCATACGGCGGGCACGGCTTTTTCTTGCTGTGGATGGCCTAAAGAGACGCTTCCAGTGGGAGAGCAGTGGAAATACATGGCACGGCGATTGCCAAGATACTTCCATTTCGAAGTGATCTTTGTAGTACAAAGGAAACGTTTTGCGGCTGCTGCTCCAACGGTAACGTGGCCGAGCGGTCTAAGGCGCTGGTTTTAGGCACCAGTCTCTTCGGAGGCGTGGGTTCGAATCCCACCGTTGCCACTTTTTACGTCTCATTTTTGTGCCGTTGCGGTGTGTTCTCGTGGGGTAGGACGCAGCTCTTGTGACGCGCGTGCTGTGTAGGTAGCGTGGCCGAGCGGTCTAAGGCGCTGGTTTCAGGCACCATTCTCTTCGGAGGCGTGGGTTCCAATCCCACAGCTGCCAAACGTGTAATGTTTCCTGTGTCGAAGGCAGGTGCACTCATTGCCCGCAAAGGAAACAGCACAACAAGGCGTGAGCGTCTGCTTGGTGAATTGTCGTAGAACAGTGCGTGGTGCAACGACAGGATTTGTAGGCACCTTTTGCTCTCATCATTGCTGGCGTCCGTCTCCACGAAATGCGTCCGGGGCACGCCGTTCTATAACGCGAGAGAGTGGATTTTTTACAGTTGTCGTCAGTTAACCGTGGGTGGCTCCTGCGTTCGCTGGAAAGAGCACTGCCGTCGTTATCCGGTGTGGTCTAGTGGCTAGGATACCTGGCTCTCACCCAGGAGGCCCGGGTTCGATTCCCGGTACCGGAATCGCGCGTTTTTGTTGCTCCTCTTATGCGACTTGTCTCGACTTTGCTCGATTGACGCTACGCTGACGCGTGCAGAAAGCTACGTTAAGTATGATTCACGGCAACACCTGACGGCGAGAGAGATGAAGCGTCTATCCACTTGTTATCCAGCCACATACCTGTAGTCAAGAGGCTTGGGGGACTGCAAGACATTGCCACGGAGGTGAATGCAGCTAACCACTGTAGTTAGTGTCCTGACAGCGCAGGCACGTTCATTTGCTCGTATACATGTGATGGAGACCGTGTCTCACACTGCTGTGGCGTACACCTTGGCCTAGGCTCTGCTGTGTATCGCCACTTGCATTACAGGCAGCTGCTTTCGCGGGCGCGTCCGTGGCCGTGATCGTCTAGTGGTTAGGACATTGCGTTGTGGCCGCAATAACCCAGGTTCGAATCCTGGTCACGGCAATTTTGAAAGTTTCGCCTTGCTGCCGTTGCAATGACGAGTACTCGAAATGACAGTACTCTGTTGATTTTTTCACTCGTGTTCCGCAGGCCGCAGTTTGCCCTACCACTTCATCCCCAACACGTAATGTCGCCTCCCAGAGCGCAGACGTCCGCTGCTCTCTGTAGTCGAAAAGGGCAGTTGTTTGAAGTGCGATGGATGAGCAGCCAGTCCCAGCAGAACAGGAAGCTGTGGCGTGCACTGTTTGTACAAATACTAGGAACACTGGCGCACCAAGCAGCGCATGTAGCGTGGCCGAGCGCTTTAAGGCGCTGGTTTAAGGCACCAGACTCTCTGTAGGCGCGGTTTCGAATCCCGTAGCTGCCGGGGGCTTTGCTGTGATCGCGTTAAGCTGCCGCTTTTTCTTCAAGTGTAACCTCCTTGAGCTCACATATGTTTGATACATGGAGCATTGTGGCTCCGCCTGACAGTTACAGCTACGATACTTTAGTGGTTACGGAAAGCCCAGGTTCGAAACCTGGTCACGGTACGAAAACGTCTCTTGACGCTGTCTCCTTAACTGCGACAGCTACAGACAAGTGGCGTCGCTACCATACGGCGGGCACGGCTTTTTCTTGCTGTGGATGGCCTAAAGAGACGCTTCCAGTGGGAGAGCAGTGGAAATACATGGCACGGCGATTGCCAAGATACTTCCATTTCGAAGTGATCTTTGTAGTACAAAGGAAACGTTTTGCGGCTGCTGCTCCAACGGTAACGTGGCCGAGCGGTCTAAGGCGCTGGTTTTAGGCACCAGTCTCTTCGGAGGCGTGGGTTCGAATCCCACCGTTGCCACTTTTTACGTCTCATTTTTGTGCCGTTGCGGTGTGTTCTCGTGGGGTAGGACGCAGCTCTTGTGACGCGCGTGCTGTGTAGGTAGCGTGGCCGAGCGGTCTAAGGCGCTGGTTTCAGGCACCATTCTCTTCGGAGGCGTGGGTTCCAATCCCACAGCTGCCAAACGTGTAATGTTTCCTGTGTCGAAGGCAGGTGCACTCATTGCCCGCAAAGGAAACAGCACAACAAGGCGTGAGCGTCTGCTTGGTGAATTGTCGTAGAACAGTGCGTGGTGCAACGACAGGATTTGTAGGCACCTTTTGCTCTCATCATTGCTGGCGTCCGTCTCCACGAAATGCGTCCGGGGCACGCCGTTCTATAACGCGAGAGAGTGGATTTTTTACAGTTGTCGTCAGTTAACCGTGGGTGGCTCCTGCGTTCGCTGGAAAGAGCACTGCCGTCGTTATCCGGTGTGGTCTAGTGGCTAGGATACCTGGCTCTCACCCAGGAGGCCCGGGTTCGATTCCCGGTACCGGAATCGCGCGTTTTTGTTGCTCCTCTTATGCGACTTGTCTCGACTTTGCTCGACTGACGCTACGCTGACGCGTGCAGAAAGCTACGTTAAGTATGATTCACGGCAACACCTGACGGCGAGAGAGATGAAGCGTCTATCCACTTGTTATCCAGCCACATACCTGTAGTCAAGAGGCTTGGGGGACTGCAAGACATTGCCACGGAGGTGAATGCAGCTAACCACTGTAGTTAGTGTCCTGACAGCGCAGGCACGTTCATTTGCTCGTATACATGTGATGGAGACCGTGTCTCACACTGCTGTGGCGTACACCTTGGCCTAGGCTCTGCTGTGTATCGCCACTTGCATTACAGGCAGCTGCTTTCGCGGGCGCGTCCGTGGCCGTGATCGTCTAGTGGTTAGGACATTGCGTTGTGGCCGCAATAACCCAGGTTCGAATCCTGGTCACGGCAATTTTGAAAGTTTCGCCTTGCTGCCGTTGCAATGACGAGTACTCGAAATGACAGTACTCTGTTGATTTTTTCACTCGTGTTCCGCAGGCCGCAGTTTGCCCTACCACTTCATCCCCAACACGTAATGTCGCCTCCCAGAGCGCAGACGTCCGCTGCTCTCTGTAGTCGAAAAGGGCAGTTGTTTGAAGTGCGATGGATGAGCAGCCAGTCCCAGCAGAACAGGAAGCTGTGGCGTGCACTGTTTGTACAAATACTAGGAACACTGGCGCACCAAGCAGCGCATGTAGCGTGGCCGAGCGCTTTAAGGCGCTGGTTTAAGGCACCAGACTCTCTGTAGGCGCGGTTTCGAATCCCGTAGCTGCCGGGGGCTTTGCTGTGATCGCGTTAAGCTGCCGCTTTTTCTTCAAGTGTAACCTCCTTGAGCTCACATATGTTTGATACATGGAGCATTGTGGCTCCGCCTGACAGTTACAGCTACGATACTTTAGTGGTTACGGAAAGCCCAGGTTCGAAACCTGGTCACGGTACGAAAACGTCTCTTGACGCTGTCTCCTTAACTGCGACAGCTACAGACAAGTGGCGTCGCTACCATACGGCGGGCACGGCTTTTTCTTGCTGTGGATGGCCTAAAGAGACGCTTCCAGTGGGAGAGCAGTGGAAATACATGGCACGGCGATTGCCAAGATACTTCCATTTCGAAGTGATCTTTGTAGTACAAAGGAAACGTTTTGCGGCTGCTGCTCCAACGGTAACGTGGCCGAGCGGTCTAAGGCGCTGGTTTTAGGCACCAGTCTCTTCGGAGGCGTGGGTTCGAATCCCACCGTTGCCACTTTTTACGTCTCATTTTTGTGCCGTTGCGGTGTGTTCTCGTGGGGTAGGACGCAGCTCTTGTGACGCGCGTGCTGTGTAGGTAGCGTGGCCGAGCGGTCTAAGGCGCTGGTTTCAGGCACCATTCTCTTCGGAGGCGTGGGTTCCAATCCCACAGCTGCCAAACGTGTAATGTTTCCTGTGTCGAAGGCAGGTGCACTCATTGCCCGCAAAGGAAACAGCACAACAAGGCGTGAGCGTCTGCTTGGTGAATTGTCGTAGAACAGTGCGTGGTGCAACGACAGGATTTGTAGGCACCTTTTGCTCTCATCATTGCTGGCGTCCGTCTCCACGAAATGCGTCCGGGGCACGCCGTTCTATAACGCGAGAGAGTGGATTTTTTACAGTTGTCGTCAGTTAACCGTGGGTGGCTCCTGCGTTCGCTGGAAAGAGCACTGCCGTCGTTATCCGGTGTGGTCTAGTGGCTAGGATACCTGGCTCTCACCCAGGAGGCCCGGGTTCGATTCCCGGTACCGGAATCGCGCGTTTTTGTTGCTCCTCTTATGCGACTTGTCTCGACTTTGCTCGATTGACGCTACGCTGACGCGTGCAGAAAGCTACGTTAAGTATGATTCACGGCAACACCTGACGGCGAGAGAGATGAAGCGTCTATCCACTTGTTATCCAGCCACATACCTGTAGTCAAGAGGCTTGGGGGACTGCAAGACATTGCCACGGAGGTGAATGCAGCTAACCACTGTAGTTAGTGTCCTGACAGCGCAGGCACGTTCATTTGCTCGTATACATGTGATGGAGACCGTGTCTCACACTGCTGTGGCGTACACCTTGGCCTAGGCTCTGCTGTGTATCGCCACTTGCATTACAGGCAGCTGCTTTCGCGGGCGCGTCCGTGGCCGTGATCGTCTAGTGGTTAGGACATTGCGTTGTGGCCGCAATAACCCAGGTTCGAATCCTGGTCACGGCAATTTTGAAAGTTTCGCCTTGCTGCCGTTGCAATGACGAGTACTCGAAATGACAGTACTCTGTTGATTTTTTCACTCGTGTTCCGCAGGCCGCAGTTTGCCCTACCACTTCATCCCCAACACGTAATGTCGCCTCCCAGAGCGCAGACGTCCGCTGCTCTCTGTAGTCGAAAAGGGCAGTTGTTTGAAGTGCGATGGATGAGCAGCCAGTCCCAGCAGAACAGGAAGCTGTGGCGTGCACTGTTTGTACAAATACTAGGAACACTGGCGCACCAAGCAGCGCATGTAGCGTGGCCGAGCGCTTTAAGGCGCTGGTTTAAGGCACCAGACTCTCTGTAGGCGCGGTTTCGAATCCCGTAGCTGCCGGGGGCTTTGCTGTGATCGCGTTAAGCTGCCGCTTTTTCTTCAAGTGTAACCTCCTTGAGCTCACATATGTTTGATACATGGAGCATTGTGGCTCCGCCTGACAGTTACAGCTACGATACTTTAGTGGTTACGGAAAGCCCAGGTTCGAAACCTGGTCACGGTACGAAAACGTCTCTTGACGCTGTCTCCTTAACTGCGACAGCTACAGACAAGTGGCGTCGCTACCATACGGCGGGCACGGCTTTTTCTTGCTGTGGATGGCCTAAAGAGACGCTTCCAGTGGGAGAGCAGTGGAAATACATGGCACGGCGATTGCCAAGATACTTCCATTTCGAAGTGATCTTTGTAGTACAAAGGAAACGTTTTGCGGCTGCTGCTCCAACGGTAACGTGGCCGAGCGGTCTAAGGCGCTGGTTTTAGGCACCAGTCTCTTCGGAGGCGTGGGTTCGAATCCCACCGTTGCCACTTTTTACGTCTCATTTTTGTGCCGTTGCGGTGTGTTCTCGTGGGGTAGGACGCAGCTCTTGTGACGCGCGTGCTGTGTAGGTAGCGTGGCCGAGCGGTCTAAGGCGCTGGTTTCAGGCACCATTCTCTTCGGAGGCGTGGGTTCCAATCCCACAGCTGCCAAACGTGTAATGTTTCCTGTGTCGAAGGCAGGTGCACTCATTGCCCGCAAAGGAAACAGCACAACAAGGCGTGAGCGTCTGCTTGGTGAATTGTCGTAGAACAGTGCGTGGTGCAACGACAGGATTTGTAGGCACCTTTTGCTCTCATCATTGCTGGCGTCCGTCTCCACGAAATGCGTCCGGGGCACGCCGTTCTATAACGCGAGAGAGTGGATTTTTTACAGTTGTCGTCAGTTAACCGTGGGTGGCTCCTGCGTTCGCTGGAAAGAGCACTGCCGTCGTTATCCGGTGTGGTCTAGTGGCTAGGATACCTGGCTCTCACCCAGGAGGCCCGGGTTCGATTCCCGGTACCGGAATCGCGCGTTTTTGTTGCTCCTCTTATGCGACTTGTCTCGACTTTGCTCGACTGACGCTACGCTGACGCGTGCAGAAAGCTACGTTAAGTATGATTCACGGCAACACCTGACGGCGAGAGAGATGAAGCGTCTATCCACTTGTTATCCAGCCACATACCTGTAGTCAAGAGGCTTGGGGGACTGCAAGACATTGCCACGGAGGTGAATGCAGCTAACCACTGTAGTTAGTGTCCTGACAGCGCAGGCACGTTCATTTGCTCGTATACATGTGATGGAGACCGTGTCTCACACTGCTGTGGCGTACACCTTGGCCTAGGCTCTGCTGTGTATCGCCACTTGCATTACAGGCAGCTGCTTTCGCGGGCGCGTCCGTGGCCGTGATCGTCTAGTGGTTAGGACATTGCGTTGTGGCCGCAATAACCCAGGTTCGAATCCTGGTCACGGCAATTTTGAAAGTTTCGCCTTGCTGCCGTTGCAATGACGAGTACTCGAAATGACAGTACTCTGTTGATTTTTTCACTCGTGTTCCGCAGGCCGCAGTTTGCCCTACCACTTCATCCCCAACACGTAATGTCGCCTCCCAGAGCGCAGACGTCCGCTGCTCTCTGTAGTCGAAAAGGGCAGTTGTTTGAAGTGCGATGGATGAGCAGCCAGTCCCAGCAGAACAGGAAGCTGTGGCGTGCACTGTTTGTACAAATACTAGGAACACTGGCGCACCAAGCAGCGCATGTAGCGTGGCCGAGCGCTTTAAGGCGCTGGTTTAAGGCACCAGACTCTCTGTAGGCGCGGTTTCGAATCCCGTAGCTGCCGGGGGCTTTGCTGTGATCGCGTTAAGCTGCCGCTTTTTCTTCAAGTGTAACCTCCTTGAGCTCACATATGTTTGATACATGGAGCATTGTGGCTCCGCCTGACAGTTACAGCTACGATACTTTAGTGGTTACGGAAAGCCCAGGTTCGAAACCTGGTCACGGTACGAAAACGTCTCTTGACGCTGTCTCCTTAACTGCGACAGCTACAGACAAGTGGCGTCGCTACCATACGGCGGGCACGGCTTTTTCTTGCTGTGGATGGCCTAAAGAGACGCTTCCAGTGGGAGAGCAGTGGAAATACATGGCACGGCGATTGCCAAGATACTTCCATTTCGAAGTGATCTTTGTAGTACAAAGGAAACGTTTTGCGGCTGCTGCTCCAACGGTAACGTGGCCGAGCGGTCTAAGGCGCTGGTTTTAGGCACCAGTCTCTTCGGAGGCGTGGGTTCGAATCCCACCGTTGCCACTTTTTACGTCTCATTTTTGTGCCGTTGCGGTGTGTTCTCGTGGGGTAGGACGCAGCTCTTGTGACGCGCGTGCTGTGTAGGTAGCGTGGCCGAGCGGTCTAAGGCGCTGGTTTCAGGCACCATTCTCTTCGGAGGCGTGGGTTCCAATCCCACAGCTGCCAAACGTGTAATGTTTCCTGTGTCGAAGGCAGGTGCACTCATTGCCCGCAAAGGAAACAGCACAACAAGGCGTGAGCGTCTGCTTGGTGAATTGTCGTAGAACAGTGCGTGGTGCAACGACAGGATTTGTAGGCACCTTTTGCTCTCATCATTGCTGGCGTCCGTCTCCACGAAATGCGTCCGGGGCACGCCGTTCTATAACGCGAGAGAGTGGATTTTTTACAGTTGTCGTCAGTTAACCGTGGGTGGCTCCTGCGTTCGCTGGAAAGAGCACTGCCGTCGTTATCCGGTGTGGTCTAGTGGCTAGGATACCTGGCTCTCACCCAGGAGGCCCGGGTTCGATTCCCGGTACCGGAATCGCGCGTTTTTGTTGCTCCTCTTATGCGACTTGTCTCGACTTTGCTCGACTGACGCTACGCTGACGCGTGCAGAAAGCTACGTTAAGTATGATTCACGGCAACACCTGACGGCGAGAGAGATGAAGCGTCTATCCACTTGTTATCCAGCCACATACCTGTAGTCAAGAGGCTTGGGGGACTGCAAGACATTGCCACGGAGGTGAATGCAGCTAACCACTGTAGTTAGTGTCCTGACAGCGCAGGCACGTTCATTTGCTCGTATACATGTGATGGAGACCGTGTCTCACACTGCTGTGGCGTACACCTTGGCCTAGGCTCTGCTGTGTATCGCCACTTGCATTACAGGCAGCTGCTTTCGCGGGCGCGTCCGTGGCCGTGATCGTCTAGTGGTTAGGACATTGCGTTGTGGCCGCAATAACCCAGGTTCGAATCCTGGTCACGGCAATTTTGAAAGTTTCGCCTTGCTGCCGTTGCAATGACGAGTACTCGAAATGACAGTACTCTCTTGATTTTTTCACTCGTGTTCCGCAGGCCGCAGTTTGCCCTACCACTTCATCCCCAACACGTAATGTCGCCTCCCAGAGCGCAGACGTCCGCTGCTCTCTGTAGTCGAAAAGGGCAGTTGTTTGAAGTGCGATGGATGAGCAGCCAGTCCCAGCAGAACAGGAAGCTGTGGCGTGCACTGTTTGTACAAATGCTAGGAACACTGGCGCACCAAGCAGCGCATGTAGCGTGGCCGAGCGCTTTAAGGCGCTGGTTTAAGGCACCAGACTCTCTGTAGGCGCGGTTTCGAATCCCGTAGCTGCCGGGGGCTTTGCTGTGATCGCGTTAAGCTGCCGCTTTTTCTTCAAGTGTAACCTCCTTGAGCTCACATATGTTTGATACATGGAGCATTGTGGCTCCGCCTGACAGTTACAGCTACGATACTTTAGTGGTTACGGAAAGCCCAGGTTCGAAACCTGGTCACGGTACGAAAACGTCTCTTGACGCTGTCTCCTTAACTGCGACAGCTACAGACAAGTGGCGTCGCTACCATACGGCGGGCACGGCTTTTTCTTGCTGTGGATGGCCTAAAGAGACGCTTCCAGTGGGAGAGCAGTGGAAATACATGGCACGGCGATTGCCAAGATACTTCCATTTCGAAGTGATCTTTGTAGTACAAAGGAAACGTTTTGCGGCTGCTGCTCCAACGGTAACGTGGCCGAGCGGTCTAAGGCGCTGGTTTTAGGCACCAGTCTCTTCGGAGGCGTGGGTTCGAATCCCACCGTTGCCACTTTTTACGTCTCATTTTTGTGCCGTTGCGGTGTGTTCTCGTGGGGTAGGACGCAGCTCTTGTGACGCGCGTGCTGTGTAGGTAGCGTGGCCGAGCGGTCTAAGGCGCTGGTTTCAGGCACCATTCTCTTCGGAGGCGTGGGTTCCAATCCCACAGCTGCCAAACGTGTAATGTTTCCTGTGTCGAAGGCAGGTGCACTCATTGCCCGCAAAGGAAACAGCACAACAAGGCGTGAGCGTCTGCTTGGTGAATTGTCGTAGAACAGTGCGTGGTGCAACGACAGGATTTGTAGGCACCTTTTGCTCTCATCATTGCTGGCGTCCGTCTCCACGAAATGCGTCCGGGGCACGCCGTTCTATAACGCGAGAGAGTGGATTTTTTACAGTTGTCGTCAGTTAACCGTGGGTGGCTCCTGCGTTCGCTGGAAAGAGCACTGCCGTCGTTATCCGGTGTGGTCTAGTGGCTAGGATACCTGGCTCTCACCCAGGAGGCCCGGGTTCGATTCCCGGTACCGGAATCGCGCGTTTTTGTTGCTCCTCTTATGCGACTTGTCTCGACTTTGCTCGACTGACGCTACGCTGACGCGTGCAGAAAGCTACGTTAAGTATGATTCACGGCAACACCTGACGGCGAGAGAGATGAAGCGTCTATCCACTTGTTATCCAGCCACATACCTGTAGTCAAGAGGCTTGGGGGACTGCAAGACATTGCCACGGAGGTGAATGCAGCTAACCACTGTAGTTAGTGTCCTGACAGCGCAGGCACGTTCATTTGCTCGTATACATGTGATGGAGACCGTGTCTCACACTGCTGTGGCGTACACCTTGGCCTAGGCTCTGCTGTGTATCGCCACTTGCATTACAGGCAGCTGCTTTCGCGGGCGCGTCCGTGGCCGTGATCGTCTAGTGGTTAGGACATTGCGTTGTGGCCGCAATAACCCAGGTTCGAATCCTGGTCACGGCAATTTTGAAAGTTTCGCCTTGCTGCCGTTGCAATGACGAGTACTCGAAATGACAGTACTCTCTTGATTTTTTCACTCGTGTTCCGCAGGCCGCAGTTTGCCCTACCACTTCATCCCCAACACGTAATGTCGCCTCCCAGAGCGCAGACGTCCGCTGCTCTCTGTAGTCGAAAAGGGCAGTTGTTTGAAGTGCGATGGATGAGCAGCCAGTCCCAGCAGAACAGGAAGCTGTGGCGTGCACTGTTTGTACAAATGCTAGGAACACTGGCGCACCAAGCAGCGCATGTAGCGTGGCCGAGCGCTTTAAGGCGCTGGTTTAAGGCACCAGACTCTCTGTAGGCGCGGTTTCGAATCCCGTAGCTGCCGGGGGCTTTGCTGTGATCGCGTTAAGCTGCCGCTTTTTCTTCAAGTGTAACCTCCTTGAGCTCACATATGTTTGATACATGGAGCATTGTGGCTCCGCCTGACAGTTACAGCTACGATACTTTAGTGGTTACGGAAAGCCCAGGTTCGAAACCTGGTCACGGTACGAAAACGTCTCTTGACGCTGTCTCCTTAACTGCGACAGCTACAGACAAGTGGCGTCGCTACCATACGGCGGGCACGGCTTTTTCTTGCTGTGGATGGCCTAAAGAGACGCTTCCAGTGGGAGAGCAGTGGAAATACATGGCACGGCGATTGCCAAGATACTTCCATTTCGAAGTGATCTTTGTAGTACAAAGGAAACGTTTTGCGGCTGCTGCTCCAACGGTAACGTGGCCGAGCGGTCTAAGGCGCTGGTTTTAGGCACCAGTCTCTTCGGAGGCGTGGGTTCGAATCCCACCGTTGCCACTTTTTACGTCTCATTTTTGTGCCGTTGCGGTGTGTTCTCGTGGGGTAGGACGCAGCTCTTGTGACGCGCGTGCTGTGTAGGTAGCGTGGCCGAGCGGTCTAAGGCGCTGGTTTCAGGCACCATTCTCTTCGGAGGCGTGGGTTCCAATCCCACAGCTGCCAAACGTGTAATGTTTCCTGTGTCGAAGGCAGGTGCACTCATTGCCCGCAAAGGAAACAGCACAACAAGGCGTGAGCGTCTGCTTGGTGAATTGTCGTAGAACAGTGCGTGGTGCAACGACAGGATTTGTAGGCACCTTTTGCTCTCATCATTGCTGGCGTCCGTCTCCACGAAATGCGTCCGGGGCACGCCGTTCTATAACGCGAGAGAGTGGATTTTTTACAGTTGTCGTCAGTTAACCGTGGGTGGCTCCTGCGTTCGCTGGAAAGAGCACTGCCGTCGTTATCCGGTGTGGTCTAGTGGCTAGGATACCTGGCTCTCACCCAGGAGGCCCGGGTTCGATTCCCGGTACCGGAATCGCGCGTTTTTGTTGCTCCTCTTATGCGACTTGTCTCGACTTTGCTCGACTGACGCTACGCTGACGCGTGCAGAAAGCTACGTTAAGTATGATTCACGGCAACACCTGACGGCGAGAGAGATGAAGCGTCTATCCACTTGTTATCCAGCCACATACCTGTAGTCAAGAGGCTTGGGGGACTGCAAGACATTGCCACGGAGGTGAATGCAGCTAACCACTGTAGTTAGTGTCCTGACAGCGCAGGCACGTTCATTTGCTCGTATACATGTGATGGAGACCGTGTCTCACACTGCTGTGGCGTACACCTTGGCCTAGGCTCTGCTGTGTATCGCCACTTGCATTACAGGCAGCTGCTTTCGCGGGCGCGTCCGTGGCCGTGATCGTCTAGTGGTTAGGACATTGCGTTGTGGCCGCAATAACCCAGGTTCGAATCCTGGTCACGGCAATTTTGAAAGTTTCGCCTTGCTGCCGTTGCAATGACGAGTACTCGAAATGACAGTACTCTCTTGATTTTTTCACTCGTGTTCCGCAGGCCGCAGTTTGCCCTACCACTTCATCCCCAACACGTAATGTCGCCTCCCAGAGCGCAGACGTCCGCTGCTCTCTGTAGTCGAAAAGGGCAGTTGTTTGAAGTGCGATGGATGAGCAGCCAGTCCCAGCAGAACAGGAAGCTGTGGCGTGCACTGTTTGTACAAATGCTAGGAACACTGGCGCACCAAGCAGCGCATGTAGCGTGGCCGAGCGCTTTAAGGCGCTGGTTTAAGGCACCAGACTCTCTGTAGGCGCGGTTTCGAATCCCGTAGCTGCCGGGGGCTTTGCTGTGATCGCGTTAAGCTGCCGCTTTTTCTTCAAGTGTAACCTCCTTGAGCTCACATATGTTTGATACATGGAGCATTGTGGCTCCGCCTGACAGTTACAGCTACGATACTTTAGTGGTTACGGAAAGCCCAGGTTCGAAACCTGGTCACGGTACGAAAACGTCTCTTGACGCTGTCTCCTTAACTGCGACAGCTACAGACAAGTGGCGTCGCTACCATACGGCGGGCACGGCTTTTTCTTGCTGTGGATGGCCTAAAGAGACGCTTCCAGTGGGAGAGCAGTGGAAATACATGGCACGGCGATTGCCAAGATACTTCCATTTCGAAGTGATCTTTGTAGTACAAAGGAAACGTTTTGCGGCTGCTGCTCCAACGGTAACGTGGCCGAGCGGTCTAAGGCGCTGGTTTTAGGCACCAGTCTCTTCGGAGGCGTGGGTTCGAATCCCACCGTTGCCACTTTTTACGTCTCATTTTTGTGCCGTTGCGGTGTGTTCTCGTGGGGTAGGACGCAGCTCTTGTGACGCGCGTGCTGTGTAGGTAGCGTGGCCGAGCGGTCTAAGGCGCTGGTTTCAGGCACCATTCTCTTCGGAGGCGTGGGTTCCAATCCCACAGCTGCCAAACGTGTAATGTTTCCTGTGTCGAAGGCAGGTGCACTCATTGCCCGCAAAGGAAACAGCACAACAAGGCGTGAGCGTCTGCTTGGTGAATTGTCGTAGAACAGTGCGTGGTGCAACGACAGGATTTGTAGGCACCTTTTGCTCTCATCATTGCTGGCGTCCGTCTCCACGAAATGCGTCCGGGGCACGCCGTTCTATAACGCGAGAGAGTGGATTTTTTACAGTTGTCGTCAGTTAACCGTGGGTGGCTCCTGCGTTCGCTGGAAAGAGCACTGCCGTCGTTATCCGGTGTGGTCTAGTGGCTAGGATACCTGGCTCTCACCCAGGAGGCCCGGGTTCGATTCCCGGTACCGGAATCGCGCGTTTTTGTTGCTCCTCTTATGCGACTTGTCTCGACTTTGCTCGACTGACGCTACGCTGACGCGTGCAGAAAGCTACGTTAAGTATGATTCACGGCAACACCTGACGGCGAGAGAGATGAAGCGTCTATCCACTTGTTATCCAGCCACATACCTGTAGTCAAGAGGCTTGGGGGACTGCAAGACATTGCCACGGAGGTGAATGCAGCTAACCACTGTAGTTAGTGTCCTGACAGCGCAGGCACGTTCATTTGCTCGTATACATGTGATGGAGACCGTGTCTCACACTGCTGTGGCGTACACCTTGGCCTAGGCTCTGCTGTGTATCGCCACTTGCATTACAGGCAGCTGCTTTCGCGGGCGCGTCCGTGGCCGTGATCGTCTAGTGGTTAGGACATTGCGTTGTGGCCGCAATAACCCAGGTTCGAATCCTGGTCACGGCAATTTTGAAAGTTTCGCCTTGCTGCCGTTGCAATGACGAGTACTCGAAATGACAGTACTCTCTTGATTTTTTCACTCGTGTTCCGCAGGCCGCAGTTTGCCCTACCACTTCATCCCCAACACGTAATGTCGCCTCCCAGAGCGCAGACGTCCGCTGCTCTCTGTAGTCGAAAAGGGCAGTTGTTTGAAGTGCGATGGATGAGCAGCCAGTCCCAGCAGAACAGGAAGCTGTGGCGTGCACTGTTTGTACAAATGCTAGGAACACTGGCGCACCAAGCAGCGCATGTAGCGTGGCCGAGCGCTTTAAGGCGCTGGTTTAAGGCACCAGACTCTCTGTAGGCGCGGTTTCGAATCCCGTAGCTGCCGGGGGCTTTGCTGTGATCGCGTTAAGCTGCCGCTTTTTCTTCAAGTGTAACCTCCTTGAGCTCACATATGTTTGATACATGGAGCATTGTGGCTCCGCCTGACAGTTACAGCTACGATACTTTAGTGGTTACGGAAAGCCCAGGTTCGAAACCTGGTCACGGTACGAAAACGTCTCTTGACGCTGTCTCCTTAACTGCGACAGCTACAGACAAGTGGCGTCGCTACCATACGGCGGGCACGGCTTTTTCTTGCTGTGGATGGCCTAAAGAGACGCTTCCAGTGGGAGAGCAGTGGAAATACATGGCACGGCGATTGCCAAGATACTTCCATTTCGAAGTGATCTTTGTAGTACAAAGGAAACGTTTTGCGGCTGCTGCTCCAACGGTAACGTGGCCGAGCGGTCTAAGGCGCTGGTTTTAGGCACCAGTCTCTTCGGAGGCGTGGGTTCGAATCCCACCGTTGCCACTTTTTACGTCTCATTTTTGTGCCGTTGCGGTGTGTTCTCGTGGGGTAGGACGCAGCTCTTGTGACGCGCGTGCTGTGTAGGTAGCGTGGCCGAGCGGTCTAAGGCGCTGGTTTCAGGCACCATTCTCTTCGGAGGCGTGGGTTCCAATCCCACAGCTGCCAAACGTGTAATGTTTCCTGTGTCGAAGGCAGGTGCACTCATTGCCCGCAAAGGAAACAGCACAACAAGGCGTGAGCGTCTGCTTGGTGAATTGTCGTAGAACAGTGCGTGGTGCAACGACAGGATTTGTAGGCACCTTTTGCTCTCATCATTGCTGGCGTCCGTCTCCACGAAATGCGTCCGGGGCACGCCGTTCTATAACGCGAGAGAGTGGATTTTTTACAGTTGTCGTCAGTTAACCGTGGGTGGCTCCTGCGTTCGCTGGAAAGAGCACTGCCGTCGTTATCCGGTGTGGTCTAGTGGCTAGGATACCTGGCTCTCACCCAGGAGGCCCGGGTTCGATTCCCGGTACCGGAATCGCGCGTTTTTGTTGCTCCTCTTATGCGACTTGTCTCGACTTTGCTCGACTGACGCTACGCTGACGCGTGCAGAAAGCTACGTTAAGTATGATTCACGGCAACACCTGACGGCGAGAGAGATGAAGCGTCTATCCACTTGTTATCCAGCCACATACCTGTAGTCAAGAGGCTTGGGGGACTGCAAGACATTGCCACGGAGGTGAATGCAGCTAACCACTGTAGTTAGTGTCCTGACAGCGCAGGCACGTTCATTTGCTCGTATACATGTGATGGAGACCGTGTCTCACACTGCTGTGGCGTACACCTTGGCCTAGGCTCTGCTGTGTATCGCCACTTGCATTACAGGCAGCTGCTTTCGCGGGCGCGTCCGTGGCCGTGATCGTCTAGTGGTTAGGACATTGCGTTGTGGCCGCAATAACCCAGGTTCGAATCCTGGTCACGGCAATTTTGAAAGTTTCGCCTTGCTGCCGTTGCAATGACGAGTACTCGAAATGACAGTACTCTGTTGATTTTTTCACTCGTGTTCCGCAGGCCGCAGTTTGCCCTACCACTTCATCCCCAACACGTAATGTCGCCTCCCAGAGCGCAGACGTCCGCTGCTCTCTGTAGTCGAAAAGGGCAGTTGTTTGAAGTGCGATGGATGAGCAGCCAGTCCCAGCAGAACAGGAAGCTGTGGCGTGCACTGTTTGTACAAATGCTAGGAACACTGGCGCACCAAGCAGCGCATGTAGCGTGGCCGAGCGCTTTAAGGCGCTGGTTTAAGGCACCAGACTCTCTGTAGGCGCGGTTTCGAATCCCGTAGCTGCCGGGGGCTTTGCTGTGATCGCGTTAAGCTGCCGCTTTTTCTTCAAGTGTAACCTCCTTGAGCTCACATATGTTTGATACATGGAGCATTGTGGCTCCGCCTGACAGTTACAGCTACGATACTTTAGTGGTTACGGAAAGCCCAGGTTCGAAACCTGGTCACGGTACGAAAACGTCTCTTGACGCTGTCTCCTTAACTGCGACAGCTACAGACAAGTGGCGTCGCTACCATACGGCGGGCACGGCTTTTTCTTGCTGTGGATGGCCTAAAGAGACGCTTCCAGTGGGAGAGCAGTGGAAATACATGGCACGGCGATTGCCAAGATACTTCCATTTCGAAGTGATCTTTGTAGTACAAAGGAAACGTTTTGCGGCTGCTGCTCCAACGGTAACGTGGCCGAGCGGTCTAAGGCGCTGGTTTTAGGCACCAGTCTCTTCGGAGGCGTGGGTTCGAATCCCACCGTTGCCACTTTTTACGTCTCATTTTTGTGCCGTTGCGGTGTGTTCTCGTGGGGTAGGACGCAGCTCTTGTGACGCGCGTGCTGTGTAGGTAGCGTGGCCGAGCGGTCTAAGGCGCTGGTTTCAGGCACCATTCTCTTCGGAGGCGTGGGTTCCAATCCCACAGCTGCCAAACGTGTAATGTTTCCTGTGTCGAAGGCAGGTGCACTCATTGCCCGCAAAGGAAACAGCACAACAAGGCGTGAGCGTCTGCTTGGTGAATTGTCGTAGAACAGTGCGTGGTGCAACGACAGGATTTGTAGGCACCTTTTGCTCTCATCATTGCTGGCGTCCGTCTCCACGAAATGCGTCCGGGGCACGCCGTTCTATAACGCGAGAGAGTGGATTTTTTACAGTTGTCGTCAGTTAACCGTGGGTGGCTCCTGCGTTCGCTGGAAAGAGCACTGCCGTCGTTATCCGGTGTGGTCTAGTGGCTAGGATACCTGGCTCTCACCCAGGAGGCCCGGGTTCGATTCCCGGTACCGGAATCGCGCGTTTTTGTTGCTCCTCTTATGCGACTTGTCTCGACTTTGCTCGACTGACGCTACGCTGACGCGTGCAGAAAGCTACGTTAAGTATGATTCACGGCAACACCTGACGGCGAGAGAGATGAAGCGTCTATCCACTTGTTATCCAGCCACATACCTGTAGTCAAGAGGCTTGGGGGACTGCAAGACATTGCCACGGAGGTGAATGCAGCTAACCACTGTAGTTAGTGTCCTGACAGCGCAGGCACGTTCATTTGCTCGTATACATGTGATGGAGACCGTGTCTCACACTGCTGTGGCGTACACCTTGGCCTAGGCTCTGCTGTGTATCGCCACTTGCATTACAGGCAGCTGCTTTCGCGGGCGCGTCCGTGGCCGTGATCGTCTAGTGGTTAGGACATTGCGTTGTGGCCGCAATAACCCAGGTTCGAATCCTGGTCACGGCAATTTTGAAAGTTTCGCCTTGCTGCCGTTGCAATGACGAGTACTCGAAATGACAGTACTCTCTTGATTTTTTCACTCGTGTTCCGCAGGCCGCAGTTTGCCCTACCACTTCATCCCCAACACGTAATGTCGCCTCCCAGAGCGCAGACGTCCGCTGCTCTCTGTAGTCGAAAAGGGCAGTTGTTTGAAGTGCGATGGATGAGCAGCCAGTCCCAGCAGAACAGGAAGCTGTGGCGTGCACTGTTTGTACAAATGCTAGGAACACTGGCGCACCAAGCAGCGCATGTAGCGTGGCCGAGCGCTTTAAGGCGCTGGTTTAAGGCACCAGACTCTCTGTAGGCGCGGTTTCGAATCCCGTAGCTGCCGGGGGCTTTGCTGTGATCGCGTTAAGCTGCCGCTTTTTCTTCAAGTGTAACCTCCTTGAGCTCACATATGTTTGATACATGGAGCATTGTGGCTCCGCCTGACAGTTACAGCTACGATACTTTAGTGGTTACGGAAAGCCCAGGTTCGAAACCTGGTCACGGTACGAAAACGTCTCTTGACGCTGTCTCCTTAACTGCGACAGCTACAGACAAGTGGCGTCGCTACCATACGGCGGGCACGGCTTTTTCTTGCTGTGGATGGCCTAAAGAGACGCTTCCAGTGGGAGAGCAGTGGAAATACATGGCACGGCGATTGCCAAGATACTTCCATTTCGAAGTGATCTTTGTAGTACAAAGGAAACGTTTTGCGGCTGCTGCTCCAACGGTAACGTGGCCGAGCGGTCTAAGGCGCTGGTTTTAGGCACCAGTCTCTTCGGAGGCGTGGGTTCGAATCCCACCGTTGCCACTTTTTACGTCTCATTTTTGTGCCGTTGCGGTGTGTTCTCGTGGGGTAGGACGCAGCTCTTGTGACGCGCGTGCTGTGTAGGTAGCGTGGCCGAGCGGTCTAAGGCGCTGGTTTCAGGCACCATTCTCTTCGGAGGCGTGGGTTCCAATCCCACAGCTGCCAAACGTGTAATGTTTCCTGTGTCGAAGGCAGGTGCACTCATTGCCCGCAAAGGAAACAGCACAACAAGGCGTGAGCGTCTGCTTGGTGAATTGTCGTAGAACAGTGCGTGGTGCAACGACAGGATTTGTAGGCACCTTTTGCTCTCATCATTGCTGGCGTCCGTCTCCACGAAATGCGTCCGGGGCACGCCGTTCTATAACGCGAGAGAGTGGATTTTTTACAGTTGTCGTCAGTTAACCGTGGGTGGCTCCTGCGTTCGCTGGAAAGAGCACTGCCGTCGTTATCCGGTGTGGTCTAGTGGCTAGGATACCTGGCTCTCACCCAGGAGGCCCGGGTTCGATTCCCGGTACCGGAATCGCGCGTTTTTGTTGCTCCTCTTATGCGACTTGTCTCGACTTTGCTCGACTGACGCTACGCTGACGCGTGCAGAAAGCTACGTTAAGTATGATTCACGGCAACACCTGACGGCGAGAGAGATGAAGCGTCTATCCACTTGTTATCCAGCCACATACCTGTAGTCAAGAGGCTTGGGGGACTGCAAGACATTGCCACGGAGGTGAATGCAGCTAACCACTGTAGTTAGTGTCCTGACAGCGCAGGCACGTTCATTTGCTCGTATACATGTGATGGAGACCGTGTCTCACACTGCTGTGGCGTACACCTTGGCCTAGGCTCTGCTGTGTATCGCCACTTGCATTACAGGCAGCTGCTTTCGCGGGCGCGTCCGTGGCCGTGATCGTCTAGTGGTTAGGACATTGCGTTGTGGCCGCAATAACCCAGGTTCGAATCCTGGTCACGGCAATTTTGAAAGTTTCGCCTTGCTGCCGTTGCAATGACGAGTACTCGAAATGACAGTACTCTCTTGATTTTTTCACTCGTGTTCCGCAGGCCGCAGTTTGCCCTACCACTTCATCCCCAACACGTAATGTCGCCTCCCAGAGCGCAGACGTCCGCTGCTCTCTGTAGTCGAAAAGGGCAGTTGTTTGAAGTGCGATGGATGAGCAGCCAGTCCCAGCAGAACAGGAAGCTGTGGCGTGCACTGTTTGTACAAATGCTAGGAACACTGGCGCACCAAGCAGCGCATGTAGCGTGGCCGAGCGCTTTAAGGCGCTGGTTTAAGGCACCAGACTCTCTGTAGGCGCGGTTTCGAATCCCGTAGCTGCCGGGGGCTTTGCTGTGATCGCGTTAAGCTGCCGCTTTTTCTTCAAGTGTAACCTCCTTGAGCTCACATATGTTTGATACATGGAGCATTGTGGCTCCGCCTGACAGTTACAGCTACGATACTTTAGTGGTTACGGAAAGCCCAGGTTCGAAACCTGGTCACGGTACGAAAACGTCTCTTGACGCTGTCTCCTTAACTGCGACAGCTACAGACAAGTGGCGTCGCTACCATACGGCGGGCACGGCTTTTTCTTGCTGTGGATGGCCTAAAGAGACGCTTCCAGTGGGAGAGCAGTGGAAATACATGGCACGGCGATTGCCAAGATACTTCCATTTCGAAGTGATCTTTGTAGTACAAAGGAAACGTTTTGCGGCTGCTGCTCCAACGGTAACGTGGCCGAGCGGTCTAAGGCGCTGGTTTTAGGCACCAGTCTCTTCGGAGGCGTGGGTTCGAATCCCACCGTTGCCACTTTTTACGTCTCATTTTTGTGCCGTTGCGGTGTGTTCTCGTGGGGTAGGACGCAGCTCTTGTGACGCGCGTGCTGTGTAGGTAGCGTGGCCGAGCGGTCTAAGGCGCTGGTTTCAGGCACCATTCTCTTCGGAGGCGTGGGTTCCAATCCCACAGCTGCCAAACGTGTAATGTTTCCTGTGTCGAAGGCAGGTGCACTCATTGCCCGCAAAGGAAACAGCACAACAAGGCGTGAGCGTCTGCTTGGTGAATTGTCGTAGAACAGTGCGTGGTGCAACGACAGGATTTGTAGGCACCTTTTGCTCTCATCATTGCTGGCGTCCGTCTCCACGAAATGCGTCCGGGGCACGCCGTTCTATAACGCGAGAGAGTGGATTTTTTACAGTTGTCGTCAGTTAACCGTGGGTGGCTCCTGCGTTCGCTGGAAAGAGCACTGCCGTCGTTATCCGGTGTGGTCTAGTGGCTAGGATACCTGGCTCTCACCCAGGAGGCCCGGGTTCGATTCCCGGTACCGGAATCGCGCGTTTTTGTTGCTCCTCTTATGCGACTTGTCTCGACTTTGCTCGACTGACGCTACGCTGACGCGTGCAGAAAGCTACGTTAAGTATGATTCACGGCAACACCTGACGGCGAGAGAGATGAAGCGTCTATCCACTTGTTATCCAGCCACATACCTGTAGTCAAGAGGCTTGGGGGACTGCAAGACATTGCCACGGAGGTGAATGCAGCTAACCACTGTAGTTAGTGTCCTGACAGCGCAGACACGTTCATTTGCTCGTATACATGTGATGGAGACCGTGTCTCACACTGCTGTGGCGTACACCTTGGCCTAGGCTCTGCTGTGTATCGCCACTTGCATTACAGGCAGCTGCTTTCGCGGGCGCGTCCGTGGCCGTGATCGTCTAGTGGTTAGGACATTGCGTTGTGGCCGCAATAACCCAGGTTCGAATCCTGGTCACGGCAATTTTGAAAGTTTCGCCTTGCTGCCGTTGCAATGACGAGTACTCGAAATGACAGTACTCTCTTGATTTTTTCACTCGTGTTCCGCAGGCCGCAGTTTGCCCTACCACTTCATCCCCAACACGTAATGTCGCCTCCCAGAGCGCAGACGTCCGCTGCTCTCTGTAGTCGAAAAGGGCAGTTGTTTGAAGTGCGATGGATGAGCAGCCAGTCCCAGCAGAACAGGAAGCTGTGGCGTGCACTGTTTGTACAAATGCTAGGAACACTGGCGCACCAAGCAGCGCATGTAGCGTGGCCGAGCGCTTTAAGGCGCTGGTTTAAGGCACCAGACTCTCTGTAGGCGCGGTTTCGAATCCCGTAGCTGCCGGGGGCTTTGCTGTGATCGCGTTAAGCTGCCGCTTTTTCTTCAAGTGTAACCTCCTTGAGCTCACATATGTTTGATACATGGAGCATTGTGGCTCCGCCTGACAGTTACAGCTACGATACTTTAGTGGTTACGGAAAGCCCAGGTTCGAAACCTGGTCACGGTACGAAAACGTCTCTTGACGCTGTCTCCTTAACTGCGACAGCTACAGACAAGTGGCGTCGCTACCATACGGCGGGCACGGCTTTTTCTTGCTGTGGATGGCCTAAAGAGACGCTTCCAGTGGGAGAGCAGTGGAAATACATGGCACGGCGATTGCCAAGATACTTCCATTTCGAAGTGATCTTTGTAGTACAAAGGAAACGTTTTGCGGCTGCTGCTCCAACGGTAACGTGGCCGAGCGGTCTAAGGCGCTGGTTTTAGGCACCAGTCTCTTCGGAGTCGTGGGCCCGAACACATCGCGCGCTCGCTCCGGCGTGTCGGGCGGTGTTTACGTGTGCTTCGCGGTCGGCGGCGGTTCATCGCGGTGACTGTTTCTTCGCTGCACTAGTCAGCTGAACTGTAAGTTAACATGGATTCCGAAGACCGAGAAAATAATATCCAATGCGAGTTTGATAGAAACGTAACCCGACCGTCTGCTTTTGAAATTCATTCGTGGATGAAAAATGACTTGAAAATTCCTGAAAGTGATGTGTTAGGCTTGCAATTAGACGCGTTCCTGAACTCTTTGTTTGTAAAATTGAAATGTCCGAAATTGTGCGACGCCCTTGTCAGTGAAAACGGTGGCGTACGTAAATTCAAACACTCTGATGGGACAATTAGCAATGTGACTCTGTCGAACGCTGGATTTGGTATTCGAAATGTTCGGGTATTCAATCTGCCGTTTGAGACTAGGAATGAGACAATAGCTCGTAGCCTTATGCCTTATGGCACAGTTTTGTCGATTACGAAGGAAAAGTGGTCGTCCGCTTACATATATCAGGTTGAGAACGGTATCCGTAGTGTCAAGATGATTGTGAGGAAGCACGTTCCCTCGTTTTTGGTTATGGCCGGCCACCGGGCTTTTATTTCGTATAGTGGTCAGCCGCAAACGTGTTCCTATTGCAATGCCACCGACCATTTTCGGCAAAATTGTCCTCGGCGTAGGCGCCCTGTGCAGCTACCGCCCCGTGGGCAAGATGACGACGCGTCGTACGCGGCCGTGTTGTTAGGTGTTCCCCGTTCACCGGCACGTTCCGCAGAAACGGCAACGCCTTTAGTTGATGCGGTCGCGATGGATGTCGATGCCACTGCAACCGGACTTGATTCTGTTCAAAACATGTCCGTTTCTTCTGCGTCAGTTCCCGTAGCTACTGTATTGCTTCCGCCTCCGGCTGGGCCAGTAGTTCCGGAGCGGACCGGATCAGAACCCGTTCAGGTGGTTACCCCCCCTGTTGCTGTTGTGGATTCGTCACCATCTACTTCCGTGCTTCAGGGTGTTCCGGACGCGGCTCCTGCCTCACAGGAACCAAAGCCAAGGCGTGAAAGTGTTTCGGAGAGGCGTGGCAATACTGACCGCTTCCGCAGTGCCAGTAGTTCGCGGATTTTAGACACAAGGTCTTTTTCTCGCGGAGAACGCAGCCCGTCTCCGGAATGGAAGCAAGTTCCCCGTCCGAAGTCAAAACAAAAACAAAAATCTGTGCAAAAGCCGGCGCACAAGCCCTTGCCCCGCCCCGTAGTCGAATCACGGCCGTCGGTTGCGACGGGGCGTCGTCCACAGCGTCCTGTGGCGAGCAGTCAGCCGGCGCCTACGACAAGTGTGTCGGCAGACAGGCGGGAACAGGTTGTCCAGCAGTTAAAGGAAATGTTGCACCACTCTGATGTACATCTAGCAATGGACACTACGACGTCTCAGGCAACGAACCCGGCACAACTTTCGGTTAAGCGTAAGGCAGAAGACACCCCCCAGCGTCGCACGCGTCCCCCTTCACAGGATTCCGCGTCCGCACCTCCCACACAAGAACCGCCTACTTCAGCTGCACCGTTTGAACGTTGTGACTGGGCAGACGATATGGAGGAGGAGGGTGGGTCCACTCCTGCCGTCTAATTTGTTTTCTTTGTTTTTCCCTGTTGTTTATGGTAGCAAGCCCTCCATCAGTTGTGGCTACTATTAATCTTAATAAGTTGGAGTCGCCTGTGAAGTTTGCAAGTTTTGTGGGTTTTATAAATTACATTGCTGCTGATGTAGTGTTTTTGCAGGAGGTTGTGATAGATATACTTCACTCCATTCCGGGCTATCAAGTGCTCTTGAACTTTGATATCGAGTGTAATTGTGGTACTGCCATTTTAATTCGTGTTGGTCATGATTATAGTAATGTCGCTACAATTCCTAACGGTCGTGGTGTAGCCTGCACGACCAACAACGTACGCTATATTAACGTGTACGCCCCTTCTGGTGCCGACGGGCAGCCACGTCGCCGTGTATTTTATAGCAGTGACATTTGTCACCTTTTACAGGGCCCCCACCTGCCTGTAGTCATGGGCGGCGATTTTAATTGCGTGCTGGACGATAGAGATCAGGAGCCACGGCCTTATAAGTGCCTAGAATTACAGACGCTCGTTGCTGAGATGAATTTAATTGACTCGTGGTGTTATTTACACCCGCGGGACGTGGGCTTTACTTTCTTTTATCCCACGGGAAGGAGTCGGCTCGATAGGATTTATGTTTCTCGTGATAAACAGCACTGTCTTACGGACTCCTCTGTTCACCCCGTGATTTTTTCCGATCATTGTGCGTATGTCTGCCGCTTTCATTCTCTATTGGCGGGTAAACCCCGCGCCAGTCGATTATGGAAGTTTAATGTGCGACATCTCTCACACCCACATTTTGCGCCGGTTATCGTGCGTGTGTGGCAGAGGGTGCTAAAATATCGCGGTCTCTATGCCTCCACTTTGTCTTGGTGGGTAGAATTTGTTAAGCCGGCATTACGCAAGGCCACCCTGGAGTTCGGTCAGGATGTTGCTCACTGGGAGCGTTCTACATTGCATTTTTACGAGAGCTGTTTAAATGATGCCATCCACCTGCACACAACTAATCCCGCTCTTCGGATGGCGACAATTCGGCGTATCAAACTCCGTCTTCTGGATTTGAAAAGGGAATCGTTACGCGGATCTGTCGTACGGAGCCGAGCCCCCGGGGCGCTTGCTGATGAAGCGCCTTCCGTGTTTCATCAGCTGCGCGAACGCCGGCGCGCGAAGCGACGTTACGTCACAGAGCTGGAATCAGCTGACGGTGCGCGGCTTAATAGCCAGGCGGCAATTCTTGCCGAGGCCCACCGTCACTTCATCGAACTTTTCAGTGAGAAATACACTGATACTGCCGCGATTTCAGAGCTTCTCCACGACGTTCCGTACGTCTTATCCGTAGCGGATCGCCGTCGCCTCACAGAAAACTTTACTGTGGGCGAAGTGAGTGATGTCTTAAAACTGTGTTCCCAGAATAAATCACCGGGCGCTGATGGGTTGCCACCGGAATTTTATTTGCATTTTTGGCACTTGTTTGGCTCGGCCCTGACTGATGTTTTTAATGAAATTTTAAATGGTGTGGATGTTCCTGCGTCCTTCCTGGAAGGGATTGTGGTCTTGGCTCCTAAGGTTCCAGTCGCCAGGAAACTGTGCAATCTTAGACCCATCACCCTTCTTAATGGTGACTACAAACTCTTCACCAAATGTGTCTCCTCACGCTTGAAGCTGGTCATGAAAAAACTGATTAGTCCCTTTCAATACTGTGCAGTGCCTCAACGCACTCTCTATGGTGCTGTGTCCACATACCGAGATGCCATTGCCTATGCTTCGACGAATAGGATTCCTTTTGGCATTTTATCCATCGATTTTGCAATGGCTTTTGACAGAGTTAGCCACCTATATCTCCGGCGAGTGCTCCAGAAGTTTGGTTTCGGTGTAAAGTATATAACTATGATTTTTAACCTTTTCAAAAATTCCACCTCACGGATTAGTATCAATGGATTTTTGTCGGAACCTGTTCCGCTCTGCTGTTCAGTCAAACAAGGGTGCCCTCTGTCAATGGCGCTTTACGCAATCTCCTTAGATCCTTTGTTGCGTAAGTTGCACAGTGTTTGTAGGGGAATCCGTATTGGGGATGAGAAGCACGTTTGTCGCGCTTATGCTGACGACCTTGGTCTCTTGGTGTCCTCGGCTACCGATTTTGATACAATACGCGCTGTTCTTACACAGTATGAACGTGCATCCGGTGCGAGCATCAATACCCGTAAGACGGTTTTTCTGCCTATTTATGCGGCGACACGTGGCTTCAAACGCCCATGGTTTACAGTGAAGCAGGAACACAAAATTTTGGGTGTTCGCTTTCAAGCCAATCTGTTACAGACTGCGTCCTACAACTGGCGTATTGTCTTAAATGGCATACGAGCTATGGCTAGCCTGTCCGCTACTCGCACCCTCGCATTAACACAGCGGGTGATTTTAATAAATGTTTTCTTGCTCAGCAAAGCCTGGTACCTCGCACAGTTATTTCAGGTACCCAAGAATCTGGGCAGAGCCATAACACAGGCAGTCTATTGGCTATTGTGGCGGGGCCATATTTTCAAGGTGTCTTACGAAACGTGTACTTTACCGCGCGAACAGGGTGGGCTCGGGCTCATTCATTTTGCTATGAAAGCCGCAGCGTTGCTCCTTCATCGGACGAGCGTCACTATTGAACGGGATCCGTCGAGCCCCACAGCTGTTCTGTTCGCTATTCATCGTCCTCTCTCTGAAGCAGCACCTCTCGACCCGACTACCATACCGTTTCAGCTGCGTTATGTTCGAGAATACTACATTCAAAAAAGTTATCTCGCCGCCGACGTACTCGACCATCGCACACGCACTGTGAAACGTGTCTACCAGGGACTAAGAGGACGGCCAGTCGGTAATAAGATGGAGGCGCGCTACCCGCGATCTGCGTGGAGGACGGCGTGGGCTCACGTTCACGCTCCCTTCCTGTCAGCGGACGTCAGCAGCTTTTGGTACCAAGTGGTTAACAGAATTCTGCCCACCAACGAAAAGCTGCGCCGCATTCACTTATCTCCATCGAGCTTGTGTGAAGACTGTCGCCAAGACGACACCTTAGAACATCGTTTCGTGTGTCTGAGGTCACAGTCGACTTGGAACATTGCCGCCAGGATGCTCGCACTTATCAACCGGACCAGCGCTGCCGCTTTTTCTGCGGACACGGCATTGATCCCGGACTTCAACCCATATCCGCATACGAAGCGTGCCGCCACTGCATGGATCGTGGCTCACACTGTGTTCGCCCTCCTGCAATTGCGACTTACGGACGACTATGCCTATCTGGTTTATTTGTCCACGCAACATGACCTCACTAAAACCAGGAAAGACTATCACAAAATCTTTGCCAATTTTCTGCAAATTGCACTCGCATTTGCCCACGACAAACTGTTGTAATCAACACTTCACTGCTGCGACTTTTCTTTACTTCTGTGTTTTGCATTGTCTCCGGGTCCGGATACATAGTTAATGCAAATAGAATGCTACAGGAACAGTGAACCATTCAACACGTACGATGCTTACACTTGTGCCGGACTGCAACGTGGAAACGACGACGAAAAGTTTAACACAGTTTTATCCTGTGTTCGTGTGTGTTTGTGTTTAGTTGTCGTTTAGTGATTTCTTTATGTTTTTATTCATTTTTTACACCGTCTGGTTCCTCCGTCTTCGGCGTACATTCACGGATGCGTTGCGCACCGCGCTGCCACGGAGATTGTTTGGTTTTTAAGAAAAGAGGTTTTCTTTTACTTTCTTTTTAACACGTCGGAGAGGATTATGTTTTCCTTCTCGTTATCCGCCTAGACAATACGGAAAGTTCGGGAGTCTACTCATTCCTTTGACATGTGTCGATATTTTTAATTTTTGTGACATTTTTCATTACTTATTTTAATGGCCGCCACGAAGCATTTTGAACACAATATCATGGGATGTGTGAAGGGTGTTCCTTCCTTGTTACTGAGAGGACTAACTCAGGCAGTATTTGATTTTTTATTCTTTTTTTTCAAATTTTATTCTTTCTTTTATTGAATTTAGGTACACAGCGCCTGATGCGCTGTTATTCTTCCATTTTTTATTTTAAGGCGTGTAGGCAGCAAAGCAGTAGCTTTGCGCAATTATAGGCCTGCACTTTAACTTCAAGAGAATTTTAGTTTTCCTTCGATGCTTCGCTAGCGGTGAATAGCCACAAGAAACTTTCCTCAAAGCAATCCAGTATCTCCGATTCCATCACTTCATCTTGAACACCAACGTCTACCGGAGGACGTCGACGCTCAAGGAACCATACCAAGGGGTTTACGGTTTTCCGCTGAATGGACAGTACAACAATTAATCTTTTCTGTTTGCAAGCAGCACCGTTTTATTTTATAGCTAAAGAAGTTCGCCGAAGAAGGCATAAATTGGAGAGCGCAAGGCCGGGCTATAAGGGGAGTTGGGAGGCCAATTACAAAAAAAACAAAAAAAAAGTAAAAAAAAAAAAAAAAAAATAAAAAAAAAATAAAAAAAAAAAAAAAAAAAAAAAAAAAGTTGCCACTTTTTACGTCTCATTTTTGTGCCGTTGCGGTGTGTTCTCGTGGGGTAGGACGCAGCTCTTGTGACGCGCGTGCTGTGTAGGTAGCGTGGCCGAGCGGTCTAAGGCGCTGGTTTCAGGCACCATTCTCTTCGGAGGCGTGGGTTCCAATCCCACAGCTGCCAAACGTGTAATGTTTCCTGTGTCGAAGGCAGGTGCACTCATTGCCCGCAAAGGAAACAGCACAACAAGGCGTGAGCGTCTGCTTGGTGAATTGTCGTAGAACAGTGCGTGGTGCAACGACAGGATTTGTAGGCACCTTTTGCTCTCATCATTGCTGGCGTCCGTCTCCACGAAATGCGTCCGGGGCACGCCGTTCTATAACGCGAGAGAGTGGATTTTTTACAGTTGTCGTCAGTTAACCGTGGGTGGCTCCTGCGTTCGCTGGAAAGAGCACTGCCGTCGTTATCCGGTGTGGTCTAGTGGCTAGGATACCTGGCTCTCACCCAGGAGGCCCGGGTTCGATTCCCGGTACCGGAATCGCGCGTTTTTGTTGCTCCTCTTATGCGACTTGTCTCGACTTTGCTCGACTGACGCTACGCTGACGCGTGCAGAAAGCTACGTTAAGTATGATTCACGGCAACACCTGACGGCGAGAGAGATGAAGCGTCTATCCACTTGTTATCCAGCCACATACCTGTAGTCAAGAGGCTTGGGGGACTGCAAGACATTGCCACGGAGGTGAATGCAGCTAACCACTGTAGTTAGTGTCCTGACAGCGCAGGCACGTTCATTTGCTCGTATACATGTGATGGAGACCGTGTCTCACACTGCTGTGGCGTACACCTTGGCCTAGGCTCTGCTGTGTATCGCCACTTGCATTACAGGCAGCTGCTTTCGCGGGCGCGTCCGTGGCCGTGATCGTCTAGTGGTTAGGACATTGCGTTGTGGCCGCAATAACCCAGGTTCGAATCCTGGTCACGGCAATTTTGAAAGTTTCGCCTTGCTGCCGTTGCAATGACGAGTACTCGAAATGACAGTACTCTGTTGATTTTTTCACTCGTGTTCCGCAGGCCGCAGTTTGCCCTACCACTTCATCCCCAACACGTAATGTCGCCTCCCAGAGCGCAGACGTCCGCTGCTCTCTGTAGTCGAAAAGGGCAGTTGTTTGAAGTGCGATGGATGAGCAGCCAGTCCCAGCAGAACAGGAAGCTGTGGCGTGCACTGTTTGTACAAATGCTAGGAACACTGGCGCACCAAGCAGCGCATGTAGCGTGGCCGAGCGCTTTAAGGCGCTGGTTTAAGGCACCAGACTCTCTGTAGGCGCGGTTTCGAATCCCGTAGCTGCCGGGGGCTTTGCTGTGATCGCGTTAAGCTGCCGCTTTTTCTTCAAGTGTAACCTCCTTGAGCTCACATATGTTTGATACATGGAGCATTGTGGCTCCGCCTGACAGTTACAGCTACGATACTTTAGTGGTTACGGAAAGCCCAGGTTCGAAACCTGGTCACGGTACGAAAACGTCTCTTGACGCTGTCTCCTTAACTGCGACAGCTACAGACAAGTGGCGTCGCTACCATACGGCGGGCACGGCTTTTTCTTGCTGTGGATGGCCTAAAGAGACGCTTCCAGTGGGAGAGCAGTGGAAATACATGGCACGGCGATTGCCAAGATACTTCCATTTCGAAGTGATCTTTGTAGTACAAAGGAAACGTTTTGCGGCTGCTGCTCCAACGGTAACGTGGCCGAGCGGTCTAAGGCGCTGGTTTTAGGCACCAGTCTCTTCGGAGGCGTGGGTTCGAATCCCACCGTTGCCACTTTTTACGTCTCATTTTTGTGCCGTTGCGGTGTGTTCTCGTGGGGTAGGACGCAGCTCTTGTGACGCGCGTGCTGTGTAGGTAGCGTGGCCGAGCGGTCTAAGGCGCTGGTTTCAGGCACCATTCTCTTCGGAGGCGTGGGTTCCAATCCCACAGCTGCCAAACGTGTAATGTTTCCTGTGTCGAAGGCAGGTGCACTCATTGCCCGCAAAGGAAACAGCACAACAAGGCGTGAGCGTCTGCTTGGTGAATTGTCGTAGAACAGTGCGTGGTGCAACGACAGGATTTGTAGGCACCTTTTGCTCTCATCATTGCTGGCGTCCGTCTCCACGAAATGCGTCCGGGGCACGCCGTTCTATAACGCGAGAGAGTGGATTTTTTACAGTTGTCGTCAGTTAACCGTGGGTGGCTCCTGCGTTCGCTGGAAAGAGCACTGCCGTCGTTATCCGGTGTGGTCTAGTGGCTAGGATACCTGGCTCTCACCCAGGAGGCCCGGGTTCGATTCCCGGTACCGGAATCGCGCGTTTTTGTTGCTCCTCTTATGCGACTTGTCTCGACTTTGCTCGACTGACGCTACGCTGACGCGTGCAGAAAGCTACGTTAAGTATGATTCACGGCAACACCTGACGGCGAGAGAGATGAAGCGTCTATCCACTTGTTATCCAGCCACATACCTGTAGTCAAGAGGCTTGGGGGACTGCAAGACATTGCCACGGAGGTGAATGCAGCTAACCACTGTAGTTAGTGTCCTGACAGCGCAGGCACGTTCATTTGCTCGTATACATGTGATGGAGACCGTGTCTCACACTGCTGTGGCGTACACCTTGGCCTAGGCTCTGCTGTGTATCGCCACTTGCATTACAGGCAGCTGCTTTCGCGGGCGCGTCCGTGGCCGTGATCGTCTAGTGGTTAGGACATTGCGTTGTGGCCGCAATAACCCAGGTTCGAATCCTGGTCACGGCAATTTTGAAAGTTTCGCCTTGCTGCCGTTGCAATGACGAGTACTCGAAATGACAGTACTCTGTTGATTTTTTCACTCGTGTTCCGCAGGCCGCAGTTTGCCCTACCACTTCATCCCCAACACGTAATGTCGCCTCCCAGAGCGCAGACGTCCGCTGCTCTCTGTAGTCGAAAAGGGCAGTTGTTTGAAGTGCGATGGATGAGCAGCCAGTCCCAGCAGAACAGGAAGCTGTGGCGTGCACTGTTTGTACAAATGCTAGGAACACTGGCGCACCAAGCAGCGCATGTAGCGTGGCCGAGCGCTTTAAGGCGCTGGTTTAAGGCACCAGACTCTCTGTAGGCGCGGTTTCGAATCCCGTAGCTGCCGGGGGCTTTGCTGTGATCGCGTTAAGCTGCCGCTTTTTCTTCAAGTGTAACCTCCTTGAGCTCACATATGTTTGATACATGGAGCATTGTGGCTCCGCCTGACAGTTACAGCTACGATACTTTAGTGGTTACGGAAAGCCCAGGTTCGAAACCTGGTCACGGTACGAAAACGTCTCTTGACGCTGTCTCCTTAACTGCGACAGCTACAGACAAGTGGCGTCGCTACCATACGGCGGGCACGGCTTTTTCTTGCTGTGGATGGCCTAAAGAGACGCTTCCAGTGGGAGAGCAGTGGAAATACATGGCACGGCGATTGCCAAGATACTTCCATTTCGAAGTGATCTTTGTAGTACAAAGGAAACGTTTTGCGGCTGCTGCTCCAACGGTAACGTGGCCGAGCGGTCTAAGGCGCTGGTTTTAGGCACCAGTCTCTTCGGAGGCGTGGGTTCGAATCCCACCGTTGCCACTTTTTACGTCTCATTTTTGTGCCGTTGCGGTGTGTTCTCGTGGGGTAGGACGCAGCTCTTGTGACGCGCGTGCTGTGTAGGTAGCGTGGCCGAGCGGTCTAAGGCGCTGGTTTCAGGCACCATTCTCTTCGGAGGCGTGGGTTCCAATCCCACAGCTGCCAAACGTGTAATGTTTCCTGTGTCGAAGGCAGGTGCACTCATTGCCCGCAAAGGAAACAGCACAACAAGGCGTGAGCGTCTGCTTGGTGAATTGTCGTAGAACAGTGCGTGGTGCAACGACAGGATTTGTAGGCACCTTTTGCTCTCATCATTGCTGGCGTCCGTCTCCACGAAATGCGTCCGGGGCACGCCGTTCTATAACGCGAGAGAGTGGATTTTTTACAGTTGTCGTCAGTTAACCGTGGGTGGCTCCTGCGTTCGCTGGAAAGAGCACTGCCGTCGTTATCCGGTGTGGTCTAGTGGCTAGGATACCTGGCTCTCACCCAGGAGGCCCGGGTTCGATTCCCGGTACCGGAATCGCGCGTTTTTGTTGCTCCTCTTATGCGACTTGTCTCGACTTTGCTCGACTGACGCTACGCTGACGCGTGCAGAAAGCTACGTTAAGTATGATTCACGGCAACACCTGACGGCGAGAGAGATGAAGCGTCTATCCACTTGTTATCCAGCCACATACCTGTAGTCAAGAGGCTTGGGGGACTGCAAGACATTGCCACGGAGGTGAATGCAGCTAACCACTGTAGTTAGTGTCCTGACAGCGCAGGCACGTTCATTTGCTCGTATACATGTGATGGAGACCGTGTCTCACACTGCTGTGGCGTACACCTTGGCCTAGGCTCTGCTGTGTATCGCCACTTGCATTACAGGCAGCTGCTTTCGCGGGCGCGTCCGTGGCCGTGATCGTCTAGTGGTTAGGACATTGCGTTGTGGCCGCAATAACCCAGGTTCGAATCCTGGTCACGGCAATTTTGAAAGTTTCGCCTTGCTGCCGTTGCAATGACGAGTACTCGAAATGACAGTACTCTGTTGATTTTTTCACTCGTGTTCCGCAGGCCGCAGTTTGCCCTACCACTTCATCCCCAACACGTAATGTCGCCTCCCAGAGCGCAGACGTCCGCTGCTCTCTGTAGTCGAAAAGGGCAGTTGTTTGAAGTGCGATGGATGAGCAGCCAGTCCCAGCAGAACAGGAAGCTGTGGCGTGCACTGTTTGTACAAATGCTAGGAACACTGGCGCACCAAGCAGCGCATGTAGCGTGGCCGAGCGCTTTAAGGCGCTGGTTTAAGGCACCAGACTCTCTGTAGGCGCGGTTTCGAATCCCGTAGCTGCCGGGGGCTTTGCTGTGATCGCGTTAAGCTGCCGCTTTTTCTTCAAGTGTAACCTCCTTGAGCTCACATATGTTTGATACATGGAGCATTGTGGCTCCGCCTGACAGTTACAGCTACGATACTTTAGTGGTTACGGAAAGCCCAGGTTCGAAACCTGGTCACGGTACGAAAACGTCTCTTGACGCTGTCTCCTTAACTGCGACAGCTACAGACAAGTGGCGTCGCTACCATACGGCGGGCACGGCTTTTTCTTGCTGTGGATGGCCTAAAGAGACGCTTCCAGTGGGAGAGCAGTGGAAATACATGGCACGGCGATTGCCAAGATACTTCCATTTCGAAGTGATCTTTGTAGTACAAAGGAAACGTTTTGCGGCTGCTGCTCCAACGGTAACGTGGCCGAGCGGTCTAAGGCGCTGGTTTTAGGCACCAGTCTCTTCGGAGGCGTGGGTTCGAATCCCACCGTTGCCACTTTTTACGTCTCATTTTTGTGCCGTTGCGGTGTGTTCTCGTGGGGTAGGACGCAGCTCTTGTGACGCGCGTGCTGTGTAGGTAGCGTGGCCGAGCGGTCTAAGGCGCTGGTTTCAGGCACCATTCTCTTCGGAGGCGTGGGTTCCAATCCCACAGCTGCCAAACGTGTAATGTTTCCTGTGTCGAAGGCAGGTGCACTCATTGCCCGCAAAGGAAACAGCACAACAAGGCGTGAGCGTCTGCTTGGTGAATTGTCGTAGAACAGTGCGTGGTGCAACGACAGGATTTGTAGGCACCTTTTGCTCTCATCATTGCTGGCGTCCGTCTCCACGAAATGCGTCCGGGGCACGCCGTTCTATAACGCGAGAGAGTGGATTTTTTACAGTTGTCGTCAGTTAACCGTGGGTGGCTCCTGCGTTCGCTGGAAAGAGCACTGCCGTCGTTATCCGGTGTGGTCTAGTGGCTAGGATACCTGGCTCTCACCCAGGAGGCCCGGGTTCGATTCCCGGTACCGGAATCGCGCGTTTTTGTTGCTCCTCTTATGCGACTTGTCTCGACTTTGCTCGACTGACGCTACGCTGACGCGTGCAGAAAGCTACGTTAAGTATGATTCACGGCAACACCTGACGGCGAGAGAGATGAAGCGTCTATCCACTTGTTATCCAGCCACATACCTGTAGTCAAGAGGCTTGGGGGACTGCAAGACATTGCCACGGAGGTGAATGCAGCTAACCACTGTAGTTAGTGTCCTGACAGCGCAGGCACGTTCATTTGCTCGTATACATGTGATGGAGACCGTGTCTCACACTGCTGTGGCGTACACCTTGGCCTAGGCTCTGCTGTGTATCGCCACTTGCATTACAGGCAGCTGCTTTCGCGGGCGCGTCCGTGGCCGTGATCGTCTAGTGGTTAGGACATTGCGTTGTGGCCGCAATAACCCAGGTTCGAATCCTGGTCACGGCAATTTTGAAAGTTTCGCCTTGCTGCCGTTGCAATGACGAGTACTCGAAATGACAGTACTCTGTTGATTTTTTCACTCGTGTTCCGCAGGCCGCAGTTTGCCCTACCACTTCATCCCCAACACGTAATGTCGCCTCCCAGAGCGCAGACGTCCGCTGCTCTCTGTAGTCGAAAAGGGCAGTTGTTTGAAGTGCGATGGATGAGCAGCCAGTCCCAGCAGAACAGGAAGCTGTGGCGTGCACTGTTTGTACAAATGCTAGGAACACTGGCGCACCAAGCAGCGCATGTAGCGTGGCCGAGCGCTTTAAGGCGCTGGTTTAAGGCACCAGACTCTCTGTAGGCGCGGTTTCGAATCCCGTAGCTGCCGGGGGCTTTGCTGTGATCGCGTTAAGCTGCCGCTTTTTCTTCAAGTGTAACCTCCTTGAGCTCACATATGTTTGATACATGGAGCATTGTGGCTCCGCCTGACAGTTACAGCTACGATACTTTAGTGGTTACGGAAAGCCCAGGTTCGAAACCTGGTCACGGTACGAAAACGTCTCTTGACGCTGTCTCCTTAACTGCGACAGCTACAGACAAGTGGCGTCGCTACCATACGGCGGGCACGGCTTTTTCTTGCTGTGGATGGCCTAAAGAGACGCTTCCAGTGGGAGAGCAGTGGAAATACATGGCACGGCGATTGCCAAGATACTTCCATTTCGAAGTGATCTTTGTAGTACAAAGGAAACGTTTTGCGGCTGCTGCTCCAACGGTAACGTGGCCGAGCGGTCTAAGGCGCTGGTTTTAGGCACCAGTCTCTTCGGAGGCGTGGGTTCGAATCCCACCGTTGCCACTTTTTACGTCTCATTTTTGTGCCGTTGCGGTGTGTTCTCGTGGGGTAGGACGCAGCTCTTGTGACGCGCGTGCTGTGTAGGTAGCGTGGCCGAGCGGTCTAAGGCGCTGGTTTCAGGCACCATTCTCTTCGGAGGCGTGGGTTCCAATCCCACAGCTGCCAAACGTGTAATGTTTCCTGTGTCGAAGGCAGGTGCACTCATTGCCCGCAAAGGAAACAGCACAACAAGGCGTGAGCGTCTGCTTGGTGAATTGTCGTAGAACAGTGCGTGGTGCAACGACAGGATTTGTAGGCACCTTTTGCTCTCATCATTGCTGGCGTCCGTCTCCACGAAATGCGTCCGGGGCACGCCGTTCTATAACGCGAGAGAGTGGATTTTTTACAGTTGTCGTCAGTTAACCGTGGGTGGCTCCTGCGTTCGCTGGAAAGAGCACTGCCGTCGTTATCCGGTGTGGTCTAGTGGCTAGGATACCTGGCTCTCACCCAGGAGGCCCGGGTTCGATTCCCGGTACCGGAATCGCGCGTTTTTGTTGCTCCTCTTATGCGACTTGTCTCGACTTTGCTCGACTGACGCTACGCTGACGCGTGCAGAAAGCTACGTTAAGTATGATTCACGGCAACACCTGACGGCGAGAGAGATGAAGCGTCTATCCACTTGTTATCCAGCCACATACCTGTAGTCAAGAGGCTTGGGGGACTGCAAGACATTGCCACGGAGGTGAATGCAGCTAACCACTGTAGTTAGTGTCCTGACAGCGCAGGCACGTTCATTTGCTCGTATACATGTGATGGAGACCGTGTCTCACACTGCTGTGGCGTACACCTTGGCCTAGGCTCTGCTGTGTATCGCCACTTGCATTACAGGCAGCTGCTTTCGCGGGCGCGTCCGTGGCCGTGATCGTCTAGTGGTTAGGACATTGCGTTGTGGCCGCAATAACCCAGGTTCGAATCCTGGTCACGGCAATTTTGAAAGTTTCGCCTTGCTGCCGTTGCAATGACGAGTACTCGAAATGACAGTACTCTCTTGATTTTTTCACTCGTGTTCCGCAGGCCGCAGTTTGCCCTACCACTTCATCCCCAACACGTAATGTCGCCTCCCAGAGCGCAGACGTCCGCTGCTCTCTGTAGTCGAAAAGGGCAGTTGTTTGAAGTGCGATGGATGAGCAGCCAGTCCCAGCAGAACAGGAAGCTGTGGCGTGCACTGTTTGTACAAATGCTAGGAACACTGGCGCACCAAGCAGCGCATGTAGCGTGGCCGAGCGCTTTAAGGCGCTGGTTTAAGGCACCAGACTCTCTGTAGGCCCCCCTGCGGGTTCGGGGGTAAGAATAGGCCCGCGGTATTCCTGCCTGTCGTAAGAGGCGACTAAAAGGAGTCTCAAACGTTTCGGCCTTCTGTGATGGTCCCCTCTTGGGTTTGACCTCCTTTTTTCTTCCAAATTTCCGTCATCAGTGCGTGCCAATTGGGGAAGGACACCTTACGTGGTGTTTTTGTATTGGTCCATCATGCTCCACCATCTTGCATGTTACCTATTGTCGTGTGGGGGGGACTACGCCCAACATCTTCTGGGTGGTCTCCTTCTCGCCTTGTGCGCACTCTTCTTCTTAGCGCCTACGACAACTGTGGACCCTTTACACACCTAAAATCCAGCACGGTAGCCAGTCCGTTGTGGTGGGGTCGTCATGTACCCTCTTGGTGGTAGCCCCCTGACCACGCAGGGATCGCACTGCAGATGCCTGAGCTGTTTCCTCCCCATGCATGCCAAGGAGTATGTGCCCATCTTGTCTGGGGCACGGGGACTCCGGGCAACGGGATATCGGCCAGGTACCCGTTGCTTTGGCTGGGTGGCGCCCTTGGGGAGAGCCCTCGTTCGGAGTAGGTGGCATCTGGGCGGATGTGGCGCAATGAAGCGCAATAAATCACATCAAGCTGGTGGTCGCACGGCCACCAGCGTCTCTAAGCGAGGTAGAGTCGACTTCGATGCTGCGCAGTATGACCCTCAGACGTTCCCCTCGTTGGCTGCGCCATGGGAGGGACGCCGATCTAGTGCCAAGCGGGAGCCTTACGTACCGCAATACCTTGTCTGCAGCAGGACTGATGGTGACTCCTTTCTTCCGACGAAGCCTATGTTTTTTGTGGAACACCTGGAGGATAAGTTTGGGGAAGTGGCGGGGTTGTCAAAAATGAGGAATGGGTCCATCCTCCTCAAGACGTCCTCCCCAGCCCAGTCACGAGCGTTGCTCTTGTGTGATAAGCTGGGTGACGTCCCTGTTACCGTCACTCCCCACAGTAGCTTAAATATGGTCCAGGGGATTATTTACCATCGTGACCTCCTGTTGCAATCCGATGACGAGCTGAGAGCCGACTTGGAACGACGTGGTGTGCATTTTGTCCGTCGTGTCCATCGAGGACCCAAGACAAACAGGGTGGCCACCGGTGCCTTTATCTTGGCCTTTGAGGGTGATGTCTTGCCCGAGAAGGTCAAGGTGATGGTTTACCGTTGCGACGTCAAGCCATACGTGCCTCCCCCAATGCGGTGCTTCCAGTGCTGGAAGTTTGGGCATATGTCCTCCCGTTGCCCATCCAGCGCTACATGTCGAGATTGCGGACGCCCCTCTCATCCTGATTCTCCATGTGCACCTCCGCCTGTATGTGTTAACTGTGGGGAGCACCACTCTCCATGCTCGCCGGATTGCCCCGTTCTTCATAAGGAGCGGAAGATCATGGAATTTAAGACCCTGGACCGGCTTACTTATCGAGAGGCTAAACAGAAATATGAAAGGTTGTATCCTGCTTCCCTTCGAACATCTTATGCTGCAGCCACGTTATCGTCGCCCGCACGAGCGACGGTTGCCGCTTCATCTGTGCTGCCTTCAGTGGGCCCTCGGGGCCATGTATCTCTGTCTGCCCCCCTCGTGCCTGGGGGCAAGCCTTCCTCTCTTGCCCCCTTAGCAGTTGGGGGCAAACCCTCTTCTGTCGCTCCCCCCAAGCTTACTTCGGGAGTGACATCTGCTCCACAACCGGGAGGCTCGATTCCTCCCCCTCCTTCTCCGGCGGCGTTGCCTCCGCCGGTTCCTCTCTCGCGGAAGGGGTCCCTCGGGGCTCTCCCTTCCTCCGTTTCTTCTCCTTCCCAGCCAGATGTCAGCCAGTGGCTGAAGGTTCCGCCACCTGCTGGTCGTAGGGCTTCTGCGTCGTCGTCAGCCTCCGACGCTCCTTCAGAGAAGCTCTCCCAGCCCTCTCACCCTAAGGGCAGACGCGAGAAGAAGGAACGGAATGCGTCCAAGAAGAAGGACGTTCCGGCGGTTTCAGCACCGCCTGCTGTACATAGTCCTGGCTCCGGGGATGAGGTGGAGATCCTCGCCTCTGCCGCGGATCTCGCCCTCACGGAACCCTTGGGGGCCTCTCCTATGGACTCAGCTGACTCTCCCCCAGTGGCGGCGGTTGGCTCTGAAGCGCTGTCTGCCTCTTAGTCGCATTCACGCCCTCCCAGTCCCTTCCTGCTTCCATTCTCCAATGGAACTGCGGCGGTTATTTCCGCCACCTGCCAGAGCTCCGGATGCTTTTGAGTGATTCCCCTGTTCTCTGCATTGCTCTGCAGGAAACTTGGTTTCCTGCACTGCGGACCCCCGCCCTTCGCGGTTATCGGGGATACTATAAGAACCGTGCTGCCTGTCAACGAGCGTCAGGTGGGGTTTGCCTCTTTGTTCACCACTCTGTCTGTAGCTCGCCAGTACCCCTTCAGACGCCTTTAGAGGCAGTTGCTGCCAGGGTTGAGCTCTCGCCGGCTATTACTGTTTGCTCTGTTTACATTCCTCCGGATGGGGAGCTCCCCCGCCATGTCTTGGCTGCGCTGCTGGCTCAACTCCCGCCACCATTGCTGCTTCTGGGCGATTTCAATGCCCACAATCCTCTATGGGGTGGGACTGTCTCCGATGATCGCGGTCGGGCCGTGGAGCATGTGTTGGCTCAGCTCGACCTTAGCCTCTTGAACACCGGTGCTCCCACGCATTTCAGTGTGGCCCATGGCTCGTTCTCAGCCATCGATCTCTCTATTTGCAGCCCTGGACTTGTCCCATCCCTCCACTGGAGGGTGCATCCTGACCTGTGTGGCAGTGACCATTTTCCCATCTATTTGTCACTGCCACAGTGTCATTCTTCTGGGCGCTTGCCCCGCTGGGCTCTCCACAGGGCTGACTGGCCAGCTTTTACTTCCGCTGTAACCATTGCGTCTCCCCCACAGGGTGACATTGACGAGGTGGTCCGTGTTTTCACCACGTCCATCATTTCGGCGGCCGAGGCTGCCATCCCCCGTTCCTCTGGCCTCCCTCGGCGGAAGGCTGTCCCCTGGTGGTCTCCGGAGATTGCTGAGGCTATTCGCGACCGTAGGCGGGCTCTCCAGCGTCATAGGCGGCACCCGTCTCTGGAGACCCTCATCGCCTTTAAGAGGCTCCGTGCCTTCGCCCGTCGTCTTATTGCACGGCGTAAGCAGGAGTGCTGGGAGAGCTACGTCTCCTCCCTGGGCTCCCGTGTCTCGTCCTCGCACGTGTGGTCCCGGATCCGGCGGATTTATGGCTCCCAGACCCCTATGGGTGTCCCTGGGCTCTCCTTGGACGGCGCTGTCTGCACGGACGCTGCCGCCATTGCTGAACGGCTAGCCGCGCACTTTGCTCAGAGCTCTGCGACTGCATCCTATCCCGCCGCCTTTCGCTCTCTAAAGGAGCGAGCCGAGCGGACGCCGTTCTCATTCCACACGCGTCGTTTTGAAACATACAATGCTCCTTTCAGCGAGAGGGAATTCCTCGCCGCCCTCGCCGATTGCCCTGATACAGCACCAGGCCCAGACTGCATCCACGCGCAGATGCTGAAGCATCTCTCCAGGGACTGCCAGAGACACGTTCTCGCGATATTTAATCGCATTTGGAGCGAAGGCGTGTTCCCGTCGCAATGGCGGGAGGGCGTTATTGTCCCCATCTTGAAACCCGGTGCGGACCCACTGGCGGTGGACAGCTATCGTCCCATTACCCTCACCAACGTTTTGTGCAAATTGCTCGAACGTATGGTGGGGCGGCGTTTGTGTTGGGTCCTTGAGTCGCGCGGTCTCCTCGCTCCATCCCAGGGTGGCTTCCGTCGGGGCCGGTCTGCCGTGGACAATTTGGTGCGGCTGGAATCTGCTGTCCGTACGGCTTTTGCTCGACGTCAGCACCTTGTTGCTGTATTTTTCGATCTGCGGAAGGCGTATGACACCACATGGCGGCATCACATCCTCGCCACGTTGCATGGGTGGGGTCTTCGTGGTCGGCTCCCGGCTTTTCTTCAAAGCTTTTTATTGCGCCGCTCTTTCCGGGTGCAAGTCGGTGCCACCTCTAGTTCCTCTTATATACAGGAAAATGGGGTCCCGCAGGGCTCGGTGTTGAGCGTCTCGTTATTTCTAGTGGCCATTAATGGTCTGGCTGCAGCAGTGGGGTCGTCGGTGTCTCCTTCTTTGTATGCCGACGACTTCTGCATCTCATTTAGCTCCACAACTACGGGAGTCGCCGAACGCAGGTTGCAAGTCGCCGTTCGCAAGGCAGCATCATGGGCTCTGGCTCATGGTTTTCAGTTCTCTGCTGCCAAGACTCGGGTTATGCACTTCTGCAGGCGTCGGACGGTCCACCCTCATCCTGACCTTTACCTCGACGGCCACCTGCTTGAAGTGGTGGACACTTGCCGCTTCTTGGGACTCGTGTTTGATGCCCGGCTCACATGGGTTCCTCATGTTACTCAGCTGAAGCAAAAATGCTGGCGGCACCTCAACGCCCTCCGCTGCCTTAGCCACACGTCTTGGGGTGCAGATCGCTGCACGCTACTGCAATTGTACAGAGCCCTTGTGCAGTCCCGGCTTGATTATGGGAGCCTGGCCTATGGGTCTGCGTCACCCTCAGTGTTGCAGTTGTTAGACCCCATACATCACTGTGGGGTTCGGCTTGCAACTGGCGCTTTTCGCACCAGCCCCGTGGATAGTCTACTGGTGGAGGCCGGGGTTCCCCCGCTGCGGATTCGCCGCCATCGTCTGCTCGCCGACTATGCTGTCCACGTACATTGCTCGCCAGGCCATCCCAACCGTCGCCTGCTTTTCCCTGCCTTGGTCCACCACCTGCCCGAACGGCGACCTCGGTCTGGGCTTTCCGTAGCTGCCCGTGTCCAGTCCCTGTTGTCAGAACTGGGGTCATTCCCTCTTCTGCCTCCCTTTCGGGTCCGTACACCTACGCCTCCCTGGTGTTTGTCCCGGCCGTCCGTCCATCTGGATTTGGCACAGGGACCTAAGGACTCGGTTCCGCCTGTGGCCCTCCGTCGCCGTTTTCTTGCGCTCCTCGACTCATTTCCGGGCTGTGAGCCTGTCTACACTGATGGTTCCCTGGTTGATGGTCGCACTGCCTACGCTTTTGCTCACGCTGCCCATGTTGAGCAACGCTCCTTGCCAGCTGGCAGCAGTATTTTTACTGCAGAGCTGGTGGCCATCTTGCGAGCTCTTGAGCATATGCGTTCCTGCTCAGATGCGTCCATCGTCATCTGCAGTGACTCCCTGAGCAGCATTCAGGCCATCGACCGCTGCTATCCCTTCTCTCCTCTGGTGTCCTCCATTCAGGAATCTGTTTCCGCCATTGCCCGTTCTGGTCGTTCGGTGGTCCTGGTTTGGACGCCCGGTCATGTTGGCATCCCAGGGAACGAACGTGTAGACAGGCTGGCCAAAGGGGCGATCGCCGCCCCGGCTTTGGAGATCGGCCTTACGGCTCGCGACCAGCAGCTGGTGTTGCGCCGTAAGCTGAGTGGGATGTGGGCTGCTGAGTGGCGTGGCATGACAGCCCCGAATAAACTACGGGCTGTCAAGGGGACGACCGATGTGTGGCGTTCCTCCCTGCGGGCTTCTCGCAGGGACTCGGTAGTCCTGTGTCGGCTGCGCATCGGCCATACCTACCTGACGCACGGCCATCTGTTACGTCAGGAGGATCCCCCCTTGTGTCAGTGTGGGTCCCGGCTGACGGTCGGCCATATTTTGCTGGAGTGTCCTCGACTGCGCACACTCCGGCAATCTTTTAATCTCCCGGGCACTTTGGCTTTGGTTTTATCCGACGATGCCTCCATGGCTGATACCGTTTTAAATTTTATCCGTGGTAGTCCGTTTTATGGTTCGATTTAGGGAGGTCCTGCGCCTTTCCCTTTCTGTGTCTTTTGTCCTTGTGTCTGTTGCTGTTCTGGTGTGCCGTGAGATGGTTGACTCTTTCCCATTTTTGATCTCGTGGTCAGTCAACCAGTCTCCGGCCATCTTCCTTTCTTCTGTTTCTTTCTGTCTGGTGTTCCTCTGTCCTGTTCTTGTCTGTAGTGTTTGTTGCTGAATTTGTGTGCTTTTAGCGCCTGGGGGGCCGTCTCCCCCCCCTTTGGATTTTATCTGCTTCGTAGATTTTCGGCTCGCCTGATTTTGGAATGGGGGACTGATGACCTTCGCTGTTTAGTCCCCCTTAAACATCCCAACAACCACCACCACCTCTCTGTAGGCGCGGTTTCGAATCCCGTAGCTGCCGGGGGCTTTGCTGTGATCGCGTTAAGCTGCCGCTTTTTCTTCAAGTGTAACCTCCTTGAGCTCACATATGTTTGATACATGGAGCATTGTGGCTCCGCCTGACAGTTACAGCTACGATACTTTAGTGGTTACGGAAAGCCCAGGTTCGAAACCTGGTCACGGTACGAAAACGTCTCTTGACGCTGTCTCCTTAACTGCGACAGCTACAGACAAGTGGCGTCGCTACCATACGGCGGGCACGGCTTTTTCTTGCTGTGGATGGCCTAAAGAGACGCTTCCAGTGGGAGAGCAGTGGAAATACATGGCACGGCGATTGCCAAGATACTTCCATTTCGAAGTGATCTTTGTAGTACAAAGGAAACGTTTTGCGGCTGCTGCTCCAACGGTAACGTGGCCGAGCGGTCTAAGGCGCTGGTTTTAGGCACCAGTCTCTTCGGAGGCGTGGGTTCGAATCCCACCGTTGCCACTTTTTACGTCTCATTTTTGTGCCGTTGCGGTGTGTTCTCGTGGGGTAGGACGCAGCTCTTGTGACGCGCGTGCTGTGTAGGTAGCGTGGCCGAGCGGTCTAAGGCGCTGGTTTCAGGCACCATTCTCTTCGGAGGCGTGGGTTCCAATCCCACAGCTGCCAAACGTGTAATGTTTCCTGTGTCGAAGGCAGGTGCACTCATTGCCCGCAAAGGAAACAGCACAACAAGGCGTGAGCGTCTGCTTGGTGAATTGTCGTAGAACAGTGCGTGGTGCAACGACAGGATTTGTAGGCACCTTTTGCTCTCATCATTGCTGGCGTCCGTCTCCACGAAATGCGTCCGGGGCACGCCGTTCTATAACGCGAGAGAGTGGATTTTTTACAGTTGTCGTCAGTTAACCGTGGGTGGCTCCTGCGTTCGCTGGAAAGAGCACTGCCGTCGTTATCCGGTGTGGTCTAGTGGCTAGGATACCTGGCTCTCACCCAGGAGGCCCGGGTTCGATTCCCGGTACCGGAATCGCGCGTTTTTGTTGCTCCTCTTATGCGACTTGTCTCGACTTTGCTCGACTGACGCTACGCTGACGCGTGCAGAAAGCTACGTTAAGTATGATTCACGGCAACACCTGACGGCGAGAGAGATGAAGCGTCTATCCACTTGTTATCCAGCCACATACCTGTAGTCAAGAGGCTTGGGGGACTGCAAGACATTGCCACGGAGGTGAATGCAGCTAACCACTGTAGTTAGTGTCCTGACAGCGCAGGCACGTTCATTTGCTCGTATACATGTGATGGAGACCGTGTCTCACACTGCTGTGGCGTACACCTTGGCCTAGGCTCTGCTGTGTATCGCCACTTGCATTACAGGCAGCTGCTTTCGCGGGCGCGTCCGTGGCCGTGATCGTCTAGTGGTTAGGACATTGCGTTGTGGCCGCAATAACCCAGGTTCGAATCCTGGTCACGGCAATTTTGAAAGTTTCGCCTTGCTGCCGTTGCAATGACGAGTACTCGAAATGACAGTACTCTCTTGATTTTTTCACTCGTGTTCCGCAGGCCGCAGTTTGCCCTACCACTTCATCCCCAACACGTAATGTCGCCTCCCAGAGCGCAGACGTCCGCTGCTCTCTGTAGTCGAAAAGGGCAGTTGTTTGAAGTGCGATGGATGAGCAGCCAGTCCCAGCAGAACAGGAAGCTGTGGCGTGCACTGTTTGTACAAATGCTAGGAACACTGGCGCACCAAGCAGCGCATGTAGCGTGGCCGAGCGCTTTAAGGCGCTGGTTTAAGGCACCAGACTCTCTGTAGGCGCGGTTTCGAATCCCGTAGCTGCCGGGGGCTTTGCTGTGATCGCGTTAAGCTGCCGCTTTTTCTTCAAGTGTAACCTCCTTGAGCTCACATATGTTTGATACATGGAGCATTGTGGCTCCGCCTGACAGTTACAGCTACGATACTTTAGTGGTTACGGAAAGCCCAGGTTCGAAACCTGGTCACGGTACGAAAACGTCTCTTGACGCTGTCTCCTTAACTGCGACAGCTACAGACAAGTGGCGTCGCTACCATACGGCGGGCACGGCTTTTTCTTGCTGTGGATGGCCTAAAGAGACGCTTCCAGTGGGAGAGCAGTGGAAATACATGGCACGGCGATTGCCAAGATACTTCCATTTCGAAGTGATCTTTGTAGTACAAAGGAAACGTTTTGCGGCTGCTGCTCCAACGGTAACGTGGCCGAGCGGTCTAAGGCGCTGGTTTTAGGCACCAGTCTCTTCGGAGGCGTGGGTTCGAATCCCACCGTTGCCACTTTTTACGTCTCATTTTTGTGCCGTTGCGGTGTGTTCTCGTGGGGTAGGACGCAGCTCTTGTGACGCGCGTGCTGTGTAGGTAGCGTGGCCGAGCGGTCTAAGGCGCTGGTTTCAGGCACCATTCTCTTCGGAGGCGTGGGTTCCAATCCCACAGCTGCCAAACGTGTAATGTTTCCTGTGTCGAAGGCAGGTGCACTCATTGCCCGCAAAGGAAACAGCACAACAAGGCGTGAGCGTCTGCTTGGTGAATTGTCGTAGAACAGTGCGTGGTGCAACGACAGGATTTGTAGGCACCTTTTGCTCTCATCATTGCTGGCGTCCGTCTCCACGAAATGCGTCCGGGGCACGCCGTTCTATAACGCGAGAGAGTGGATTTTTTACAGTTGTCGTCAGTTAACCGTGGGTGGCTCCTGCGTTCGCTGGAAAGAGCACTGCCGTCGTTATCCGGTGTGGTCTAGTGGCTAGGATACCTGGCTCTCACCCAGGAGGCCCGGGTTCGATTCCCGGTACCGGAATCGCGCGTTTTTGTTGCTCCTCTTATGCGACTTGTCTCGACTTTGCTCGACTGACGCTACGCTGACGCGTGCAGAAAGCTACGTTAAGTATGATTCACGGCAACACCTGACGGCGAGAGAGATGAAGCGTCTATCCACTTGTTATCCAGCCACATACCTGTAGTCAAGAGGCTTGGGGGACTGCAAGACATTGCCACGGAGGTGAATGCAGCTAACCACTGTAGTTAGTGTCCTGACAGCGCAGGCACGTTCATTTGCTCGTATACATGTGATGGAGACCGTGTCTCACACTGCTGTGGCGTACACCTTGGCCTAGGCTCTGCTGTGTATCGCCACTTGCATTACAGGCAGCTGCTTTCGCGGGCGCGTCCGTGGCCGTGATCGTCTAGTGGTTAGGACATTGCGTTGTGGCCGCAATAACCCAGGTTCGAATCCTGGTCACGGCAATTTTGAAAGTTTCGCCTTGCTGCCGTTGCAATGACGAGTACTCGAAATGACAGTACTCTCTTGATTTTTTCACTCGTGTTCCGCAGGCCGCAGTTTGCCCTACCACTTCATCCCCAACACGTAATGTCGCCTCCCAGAGCGCAGACGTCCGCTGCTCTCTGTAGTCGAAAAGGGCAGTTGTTTGAAGTGCGATGGATGAGCAGCCAGTCCCAGCAGAACAGGAAGCTGTGGCGTGCACTGTTTGTACAAATGCTAGGAACACTGGCGCACCAAGCAGCGCATGTAGCGTGGCCGAGCGCTTTAAGGCGCTGGTTTAAGGCACCAGACTCTCTGTAGGCGCGGTTTCGAATCCCGTAGCTGCCGGGGGCTTTGCTGTGATCGCGTTAAGCTGCCGCTTTTTCTTCAAGTGTAACCTCCTTGAGCTCACATATGTTTGATACATGGAGCATTGTGGCTCCGCCTGACAGTTACAGCTACGATACTTTAGTGGTTACGGAAAGCCCAGGTTCGAAACCTGGTCACGGTACGAAAACGTCTCTTGACGCTGTCTCCTTAACTGCGACAGCTACAGACAAGTGGCGTCGCTACCATACGGCGGGCACGGCTTTTTCTTGCTGTGGATGGCCTAAAGAGACGCTTCCAGTGGGAGAGCAGTGGAAATACATGGCACGGCGATTGCCAAGATACTTCCATTTCGAAGTGATCTTTGTAGTACAAAGGAAACGTTTTGCGGCTGCTGCTCCAACGGTAACGTGGCCGAGCGGTCTAAGGCGCTGGTTTTAGGCACCAGTCTCTTCGGAGGCGTGGGTTCGAATCCCACCGTTGCCACTTTTTACGTCTCATTTTTGTGCCGTTGCGGTGTGTTCTCGTGGGGTAGGACGCAGCTCTTGTGACGCGCGTGCTGTGTAGGTAGCGTGGCCGAGCGGTCTAAGGCGCTGGTTTCAGGCACCATTCTCTTCGGAGGCGTGGGTTCCAATCCCACAGCTGCCAAACGTGTAATGTTTCCTGTGTCGAAGGCAGGTGCACTCATTGCCCGCAAAGGAAACAGCACAACAAGGCGTGAGCGTCTGCTTGGTGAATTGTCGTAGAACAGTGCGTGGTGCAACGACAGGATTTGTAGGCACCTTTTGCTCTCATCATTGCTGGCGTCCGTCTCCACGAAATGCGTCCGGGGCACGCCGTTCTATAACGCGAGAGAGTGGATTTTTTACAGTTGTCGTCAGTTAACCGTGGGTGGCTCCTGCGTTCGCTGGAAAGAGCACTGCCGTCGTTATCCGGTGTGGTCTAGTGGCTAGGATACCTGGCTCTCACCCAGGAGGCCCGGGTTCGATTCCCGGTACCGGAATCGCGCGTTTTTGTTGCTCCTCTTATGCGACTTGTCTCGACTTTGCTCGACTGACGCTACGCTGACGCGTGCAGAAAGCTACGTTAAGTATGATTCACGGCAACACCTGACGGCGAGAGAGATGAAGCGTCTATCCACTTGTTATCCAGCCACATACCTGTAGTCAAGAGGCTTGGGGGACTGCAAGACATTGCCACGGAGGTGAATGCAGCTAACCACTGTAGTTAGTGTCCTGACAGCGCAGGCACGTTCATTTGCTCGTATACATGTGATGGAGACCGTGTCTCACACTGCTGTGGCGTACACCTTGGCCTAGGCTCTGCTGTGTATCGCCACTTGCATTACAGGCAGCTGCTTTCGCGGGCGCGTCCGTGGCCGTGATCGTCTAGTGGTTAGGACATTGCGTTGTGGCCGCAATAACCCAGGTTCGAATCCTGGTCACGGCAATTTTGAAAGTTTCGCCTTGCTGCCGTTGCAATGACGAGTACTCGAAATGACAGTACTCTCTTGATTTTTTCACTCGTGTTCCGCAGGCCGCAGTTTGCCCTACCACTTCATCCCCAACACGTAATGTCGCCTCCCAGAGCGCAGACGTCCGCTGCTCTCTGTAGTCGAAAAGGGCAGTTGTTTGAAGTGCGATGGATGAGCAGCCAGTCCCAGCAGAACAGGAAGCTGTGGCGTGCACTGTTTGTACAAATGCTAGGAACACTGGCGCACCAAGCAGCGCATGTAGCGTGGCCGAGCGCTTTAAGGCGCTGGTTTAAGGCACCAGACTCTCTGTAGGCGCGGTTTCGAATCCCGTAGCTGCCGGGGGCTTTGCTGTGATCGCGTTAAGCTGCCGCTTTTTCTTCAAGTGTAACCTCCTTGAGCTCACATATGTTTGATACATGGAGCATTGTGGCTCCGCCTGACAGTTACAGCTACGATACTTTAGTGGTTACGGAAAGCCCAGGTTCGAAACCTGGTCACGGTACGAAAACGTCTCTTGACGCTGTCTCCTTAACTGCGACAGCTACAGACAAGTGGCGTCGCTACCATACGGCGGGCACGGCTTTTTCTTGCTGTGGATGGCCTAAAGAGACGCTTCCAGTGGGAGAGCAGTGGAAATACATGGCACGGCGATTGCCAAGATACTTCCATTTCGAAGTGATCTTTGTAGTACAAAGGAAACGTTTTGCGGCTGCTGCTCCAACGGTAACGTGGCCGAGCGGTCTAAGGCGCTGGTTTTAGGCACCAGTCTCTTCGGAGGCGTGGGTTCGAATCCCACCGTTGCCACTTTTTACGTCTCATTTTTGTGCCGTTGCGGTGTGTTCTCGTGGGGTAGGACGCAGCTCTTGTGACGCGCGTGCTGTGTAGGTAGCGTGGCCGAGCGGTCTAAGGCGCTGGTTTCAGGCACCATTCTCTTCGGAGGCGTGGGTTCCAATCCCACAGCTGCCAAACGTGTAATGTTTCCTGTGTCGAAGGCAGGTGCACTCATTGCCCGCAAAGGAAACAGCACAACAAGGCGTGAGCGTCTGCTTGGTGAATTGTCGTAGAACAGTGCGTGGTGCAACGACAGGATTTGTAGGCACCTTTTGCTCTCATCATTGCTGGCGTCCGTCTCCACGAAATGCGTCCGGGGCACGCCGTTCTATAACGCGAGAGAGTGGATTTTTTACAGTTGTCGTCAGTTAACCGTGGGTGGCTCCTGCGTTCGCTGGAAAGAGCACTGCCGTCGTTATCCGGTGTGGTCTAGTGGCTAGGATACCTGGCTCTCACCCAGGAGGCCCGGGTTCGATTCCCGGTACCGGAATCGCGCGTTTTTGTTGCTCCTCTTATGCGACTTGTCTCGACTTTGCTCGACTGACGCTACGCTGACGCGTGCAGAAAGCTACGTTAAGTATGATTCACGGCAACACCTGACGGCGAGAGAGATGAAGCGTCTATCCACTTGTTATCCAGCCACATACCTGTAGTCAAGAGGCTTGGGGGACTGCAAGACATTGCCACGGAGGTGAATGCAGCTAACCACTGTAGTTAGTGTCCTGACAGCGCAGGCACGTTCATTTGCTCGTATACATGTGATGGAGACCGTGTCTCACACTGCTGTGGCGTACACCTTGGCCTAGGCTCTGCTGTGTATCGCCACTTGCATTACAGGCAGCTGCTTTCGCGGGCGCGTCCGTGGCCGTGATCGTCTAGTGGTTAGGACATTGCGTTGTGGCCGCAATAACCCAGGTTCGAATCCTGGTCACGGCAATTTTGAAAGTTTCGCCTTGCTGCCGTTGCAATGACGAGTACTCGAAATGACAGTACTCTGTTGATTTTTTCACTCGTGTTCCGCAGGCCGCAGTTTGCCCTACCACTTCATCCCCAACACGTAATGTCGCCTCCCAGAGCGCAGACGTCCGCTGCTCTCTGTAGTCGAAAAGGGCAGTTGTTTGAAGTGCGATGGATGAGCAGCCAGTCCCAGCAGAACAGGAAGCTGTGGCGTGCACTGTTTGTACAAATGCTAGGAACACTGGCGCACCAAGCAGCGCATGTAGCGTGGCCGAGCGCTTTAAGGCGCTGGTTTAAGGCACCAGACTCTCTGTAGGCGCGGTTTCGAATCCCGTAGCTGCCGGGGGCTTTGCTGTGATCGCGTTAAGCTGCCGCTTTTTCTTCAAGTGTAACCTCCTTGAGCTCACATATGTTTGATACATGGAGCATTGTGGCTCCGCCTGACAGTTACAGCTACGATACTTTAGTGGTTACGGAAAGCCCAGGTTCGAAACCTGGTCACGGTACGAAAACGTCTCTTGACGCTGTCTCCTTAACTGCGACAGCTACAGACAAGTGGCGTCGCTACCATACGGCGGGCACGGCTTTTTCTTGCTGTGGATGGCCTAAAGAGACGCTTCCAGTGGGAGAGCAGTGGAAATACATGGCACGGCGATTGCCAAGATACTTCCATTTCGAAGTGATCTTTGTAGTACAAAGGAAACGTTTTGCGGCTGCTGCTCCAACGGTAACGTGGCCGAGCGGTCTAAGGCGCTGGTTTTAGGCACCAGTCTCTTCGGAGGCGTGGGTTCGAATCCCACCGTTGCCACTTTTTACGTCTCATTTTTGTGCCGTTGCGGTGTGTTCTCGTGGGGTAGGACGCAGCTCTTGTGACGCGCGTGCTGTGTAGGTAGCGTGGCCGAGCGGTCTAAGGCGCTGGTTTCAGGCACCATTCTCTTCGGAGGCGTGGGTTCCAATCCCACAGCTGCCAAACGTGTAATGTTTCCTGTGTCGAAGGCAGGTGCACTCATTGCCCGCAAAGGAAACAGCACAACAAGGCGTGAGCGTCTGCTTGGTGAATTGTCGTAGAACAGTGCGTGGTGCAACGACAGGATTTGTAGGCACCTTTTGCTCTCATCATTGCTGGCGTCCGTCTCCACGAAATGCGTCCGGGGCACGCCGTTCTATAACGCGAGAGAGTGGATTTTTTACAGTTGTCGTCAGTTAACCGTGGGTGGCTCCTGCGTTCGCTGGAAAGAGCACTGCCGTCGTTATCCGGTGTGGTCTAGTGGCTAGGATACCTGGCTCTCACCCAGGAGGCCCGGGTTCGATTCCCGGTACCGGAATCGCGCGTTTTTGTTGCTCCTCTTATGCGACTTGTCTCGACTTTGCTCGACTGACGCTACGCTGACGCGTGCAGAAAGCTACGTTAAGTATGATTCACGGCAACACCTGACGGCGAGAGAGATGAAGCGTCTATCCACTTGTTATCCAGCCACATACCTGTAGTCAAGAGGCTTGGGGGACTGCAAGACATTGCCACGGAGGTGAATGCAGCTAACCACTGTAGTTAGTGTCCTGACAGCGCAGGCACGTTCATTTGCTCGTATACATGTGATGGAGACCGTGTCTCACACTGCTGTGGCGTACACCTTGGCCTAGGCTCTGCTGTGTATCGCCACTTGCATTACAGGCAGCTGCTTTCGCGGGCGCGTCCGTGGCCGTGATCGTCTAGTGGTTAGGACATTGCGTTGTGGCCGCAATAACCCAGGTTCGAATCCTGGTCACGGCAATTTTGAAAGTTTCGCCTTGCTGCCGTTGCAATGACGAGTACTCGAAATGACAGTACTCTGTTGATTTTTTCACTCGTGTTCCGCAGGCCGCAGTTTGCCCTACCACTTCATCCCCAACACGTAATGTCGCCTCCCAGAGCGCAGACGTCCGCTGCTCTCTGTAGTCGAAAAGGGCAGTTGTTTGAAGTGCGATGGATGAGCAGCCAGTCCCAGCAGAACAGGAAGCTGTGGCGTGCACTGTTTGTACAAATGCTAGGAACACTGGCGCACCAAGCAGCGCATGTAGCGTGGCCGAGCGCTTTAAGGCGCTGGTTTAAGGCACCAGACTCTCTGTAGGCGCGGTTTCGAATCCCGTAGCTGCCGGGGGCTTTGCTGTGATCGCGTTAAGCTGCCGCTTTTTCTTCAAGTGTAACCTCCTTGAGCTCACATATGTTTGATACATGGAGCATTGTGGCTCCGCCTGACAGTTACAGCTACGATACTTTAGTGGTTACGGAAAGCCCAGGTTCGAAACCTGGTCACGGTACGAAAACGTCTCTTGACGCTGTCTCCTTAACTGCGACAGCTACAGACAAGTGGCGTCGCTACCATACGGCGGGCACGGCTTTTTCTTGCTGTGGATGGCCTAAAGAGACGCTTCCAGTGGGAGAGCAGTGGAAATACATGGCACGGCGATTGCCAAGATACTTCCATTTCGAAGTGATCTTTGTAGTACAAAGGAAACGTTTTGCGGCTGCTGCTCCAACGGTAACGTGGCCGAGCGGTCTAAGGCGCTGGTTTTAGGCACCAGTCTCTTCGGAGGCGTGGGTTCGAATCCCACCGTTGCCACTTTTTACGTCTCATTTTTGTGCCGTTGCGGTGTGTTCTCGTGGGGTAGGACGCAGCTCTTGTGACGCGCGTGCTGTGTAGGTAGCGTGGCCGAGCGGTCTAAGGCGCTGGTTTCAGGCACCATTCTCTTCGGAGGCGTGGGTTCCAATCCCACAGCTGCCAAACGTGTAATGTTTCCTGTGTCGAAGGCAGGTGCACTCATTGCCCGCAAAGGAAACAGCACAACAAGGCGTGAGCGTCTGCTTGGTGAATTGTCGTAGAACAGTGCGTGGTGCAACGACAGGATTTGTAGGCACCTTTTGCTCTCATCATTGCTGGCGTCCGTCTCCACGAAATGCGTCCGGGGCACGCCGTTCTATAACGCGAGAGAGTGGATTTTTTACAGTTGTCGTCAGTTAACCGTGGGTGGCTCCTGCGTTCGCTGGAAAGAGCACTGCCGTCGTTATCCGGTGTGGTCTAGTGGCTAGGATACCTGGCTCTCACCCAGGAGGCCCGGGTTCGATTCCCGGTACCGGAATCGCGCGTTTTTGTTGCTCCTCTTATGCGACTTGTCTCGACTTTGCTCGACTGACGCTACGCTGACGCGTGCAGAAAGCTACGTTAAGTATGATTCACGGCAACACCTGACGGCGAGAGAGATGAAGCGTCTATCCACTTGTTATCCAGCCACATACCTGTAGTCAAGAGGCTTGGGGGACTGCAAGACATTGCCACGGAGGTGAATGCAGCTAACCACTGTAGTTAGTGTCCTGACAGCGCAGGCACGTTCATTTGCTCGTATACATGTGATGGAGACCGTGTCTCACACTGCTGTGGCGTACACCTTGGCCTAGGCTCTGCTGTGTATCGCCACTTGCATTACAGGCAGCTGCTTTCGCGGGCGCGTCCGTGGCCGTGATCGTCTAGTGGTTAGGACATTGCGTTGTGGCCGCAATAACCCAGGTTCGAATCCTGGTCACGGCAATTTTGAAAGTTTCGCCTTGCTGCCGTTGCAATGACGAGTACTCGAAATGACAGTACTCTGTTGATTTTTTCACTCGTGTTCCGCAGGCCGCAGTTTGCCCTACCACTTCATCCCCAACACGTAATGTCGCCTCCCAGAGCGCAGACGTCCGCTGCTCTCTGTAGTCGAAAAGGGCAGTTGTTTGAAGTGCGATGGATGAGCAGCCAGTCCCAGCAGAACAGGAAGCTGTGGCGTGCACTGTTTGTACAAATGCTAGGAACACTGGCGCACCAAGCAGCGCATGTAGCGTGGCCGAGCGCTTTAAGGCGCTGGTTTAAGGCACCAGACTCTCTGTAGGCGCGGTTTCGAATCCCGTAGCTGCCGGGGGCTTTGCTGTGATCGCGTTAAGCTGCCGCTTTTTCTTCAAGTGTAACCTCCTTGAGCTCACATATGTTTGATACATGGAGCATTGTGGCTCCGCCTGACAGTTACAGCTACGATACTTTAGTGGTTACGGAAAGCCCAGGTTCGAAACCTGGTCACGGTACGAAAACGTCTCTTGACGCTGTCTCCTTAACTGCGACAGCTACAGACAAGTGGCGTCGCTACCATACGGCGGGCACGGCTTTTTCTTGCTGTGGATGGCCTAAAGAGACGCTTCCAGTGGGAGAGCAGTGGAAATACATGGCACGGCGATTGCCAAGATACTTCCATTTCGAAGTGATCTTTGTAGTACAAAGGAAACGTTTTGCGGCTGCTGCTCCAACGGTAACGTGGCCGAGCGGTCTAAGGCGCTGGTTTTAGGCACCAGTCTCTTCGGAGGCGTGGGTTCGAATCCCACCGTTGCCACTTTTTACGTCTCATTTTTGTGCCGTTGCGGTGTGTTCTCGTGGGGTAGGACGCAGCTCTTGTGACGCGCGTGCTGTGTAGGTAGCGTGGCCGAGCGGTCTAAGGCGCTGGTTTCAGGCACCATTCTCTTCGGAGGCGTGGGTTCCAATCCCACAGCTGCCAAACGTGTAATGTTTCCTGTGTCGAAGGCAGGTGCACTCATTGCCCGCAAAGGAAACAGCACAACAAGGCGTGAGCGTCTGCTTGGTGAATTGTCGTAGAACAGTGCGTGGTGCAACGACAGGATTTGTAGGCACCTTTTGCTCTCATCATTGCTGGCGTCCGTCTCCACGAAATGCGTCCGGGGCACGCCGTTCTATAACGCGAGAGAGTGGATTTTTTACAGTTGTCGTCAGTTAACCGTGGGTGGCTCCTGCGTTCGCTGGAAAGAGCACTGCCGTCGTTATCCGGTGTGGTCTAGTGGCTAGGATACCTGGCTCTCACCCAGGAGGCCCGGGTTCGATTCCCGGTACCGGAATCGCGCGTTTTTGTTGCTCCTCTTATGCGACTTGTCTCGACTTTGCTCGACTGACGCTACGCTGACGCGTGCAGAAAGCTACGTTAAGTATGATTCACGGCAACACCTGACGGCGAGAGAGATGAAGCGTCTATCCACTTGTTATCCAGCCACATACCTGTAGTCAAGAGGCTTGGGGGACTGCAAGACATTGCCACGGAGGTGAATGCAGCTAACCACTGTAGTTAGTGTCCTGACAGCGCAGGCACGTTCATTTGCTCGTATACATGTGATGGAGACCGTGTCTCACACTGCTGTGGCGTACACCTTGGCCTAGGCTCTGCTGTGTATCGCCACTTGCATTACAGGCAGCTGCTTTCGCGGGCGCGTCCGTGGCCGTGATCGTCTAGTGGTTAGGACATTGCGTTGTGGCCGCAATAACCCAGGTTCGAATCCTGGTCACGGCAATTTTGAAAGTTTCGCCTTGCTGCCGTTGCAATGACGAGTACTCGAAATGACAGTACTCTGTTGATTTTTTCACTCGTGTTCCGCAGGCCGCAGTTTGCCCTACCACTTCATCCCCAACACGTAATGTCGCCTCCCAGAGCGCAGACGTCCGCTGCTCTCTGTAGTCGAAAAGGGCAGTTGTTTGAAGTGCGATGGATGAGCAGCCAGTCCCAGCAGAACAGGAAGCTGTGGCGTGCACTGTTTGTACAAATGCTAGGAACACTGGCGCACCAAGCAGCGCATGTAGCGTGGCCGAGCGCTTTAAGGCGCTGGTTTAAGGCACCAGACTCTCTGTAGGCGCGGTTTCGAATCCCGTAGCTGCCGGGGGCTTTGCTGTGATCGCGTTAAGCTGCCGCTTTTTCTTCAAGTGTAACCTCCTTGAGCTCACATATGTTTGATACATGGAGCATTGTGGCTCCGCCTGACAGTTACAGCTACGATACTTTAGTGGTTACGGAAAGCCCAGGTTCGAAACCTGGTCACGGTACGAAAACGTCTCTTGACGCTGTCTCCTTAACTGCGACAGCTACAGACAAGTGGCGTCGCTACCATACGGCGGGCACGGCTTTTTCTTGCTGTGGATGGCCTAAAGAGACGCTTCCAGTGGGAGAGCAGTGGAAATACATGGCACGGCGATTGCCAAGATACTTCCATTTCGAAGTGATCTTTGTAGTACAAAGGAAACGTTTTGCGGCTGCTGCTCCAACGGTAACGTGGCCGAGCGGTCTAAGGCGCTGGTTTTAGGCACCAGTCTCTTCGGAGGCGTGGGTTCGAATCCCACCGTTGCCACTTTTTACGTCTCATTTTTGTGCCGTTGCGGTGTGTTCTCGTGGGGTAGGACGCAGCTCTTGTGACGCGCGTGCTGTGTAGGTAGCGTGGCCGAGCGGTCTAAGGCGCTGGTTTCAGGCACCATTCTCTTCGGAGGCGTGGGTTCCAATCCCACAGCTGCCAAACGTGTAATGTTTCCTGTGTCGAAGGCAGGTGCACTCATTGCCCGCAAAGGAAACAGCACAACAAGGCGTGAGCGTCTGCTTGGTGAATTGTCGTAGAACAGTGCGTGGTGCAACGACAGGATTTGTAGGCACCTTTTGCTCTCATCATTGCTGGCGTCCGTCTCCACGAAATGCGTCCGGGGCACGCCGTTCTATAACGCGAGAGAGTGGATTTTTTACAGTTGTCGTCAGTTAACCGTGGGTGGCTCCTGCGTTCGCTGGAAAGAGCACTGCCGTCGTTATCCGGTGTGGTCTAGTGGCTAGGATACCTGGCTCTCACCCAGGAGGCCCGGGTTCGATTCCCGGTACCGGAATCGCGCGTTTTTGTTGCTCCTCTTATGCGACTTGTCTCGACTTTGCTCGACTGACGCTACGCTGACGCGTGCAGAAAGCTACGTTAAGTATGATTCACGGCAACACCTGACGGCGAGAGAGATGAAGCGTCTATCCACTTGTTATCCAGCCACATACCTGTAGTCAAGAGGCTTGGGGGACTGCAAGACATTGCCACGGAGGTGAATGCAGCTAACCACTGTAGTTAGTGTCCTGACAGCGCAGGCACGTTCATTTGCTCGTATACATGTGATGGAGACCGTGTCTCACACTGCTGTGGCGTACACCTTGGCCTAGGCTCTGCTGTGTATCGCCACTTGCATTACAGGCAGCTGCTTTCGCGGGCGCGTCCGTGGCCGTGATCGTCTAGTGGTTAGGACATTGCGTTGTGGCCGCAATAACCCAGGTTCGAATCCTGGTCACGGCAATTTTGAAAGTTTCGCCTTGCTGCCGTTGCAATGACGAGTACTCGAAATGACAGTACTCTGTTGATTTTTTCACTCGTGTTCCGCAGGCCGCAGTTTGCCCTACCACTTCATCCCCAACACGTAATGTCGCCTCCCAGAGCGCAGACGTCCGCTGCTCTCTGTAGTCGAAAAGGGCAGTTGTTTGAAGTGCGATGGATGAGCAGCCAGTCCCAGCAGAACAGGAAGCTGTGGCGTGCACTGTTTGTACAAATGCTAGGAACACTGGCGCACCAAGCAGCGCATGTAGCGTGGCCGAGCGCTTTAAGGCGCTGGTTTAAGGCACCAGACTCTCTGTAGGCGCGGTTTCGAATCCCGTAGCTGCCGGGGGCTTTGCTGTGATCGCGTTAAGCTGCCGCTTTTTCTTCAAGTGTAACCTCCTTGAGCTCACATATGTTTGATACATGGAGCATTGTGGCTCCGCCTGACAGTTACAGCTACGATACTTTAGTGGTTACGGAAAGCCCAGGTTCGAAACCTGGTCACGGTACGAAAACGTCTCTTGACGCTGTCTCCTTAACTGCGACAGCTACAGACAAGTGGCGTCGCTACCATACGGCGGGCACGGCTTTTTCTTGCTGTGGATGGCCTAAAGAGACGCTTCCAGTGGGAGAGCAGTGGAAATACATGGCACGGCGATTGCCAAGATACTTCCATTTCGAAGTGATCTTTGTAGTACAAAGGAAACGTTTTGCGGCTGCTGCTCCAACGGTAACGTGGCCGAGCGGTCTAAGGCGCTGGTTTTAGGCACCAGTCTCTTCGGAGGCGTGGGTTCGAATCCCACCGTTGCCACTTTTTACGTCTCATTTTTGTGCCGTTGCGGTGTGTTCTCGTGGGGTAGGACGCAGCTCTTGTGACGCGCGTGCTGTGTAGGTAGCGTGGCCGAGCGGTCTAAGGCGCTGGTTTCAGGCACCATTCTCTTCGGAGGCGTGGGTTCCAATCCCACAGCTGCCAAACGTGTAATGTTTCCTGTGTCGAAGGCAGGTGCACTCATTGCCCGCAAAGGAAACAGCACAACAAGGCGTGAGCGTCTGCTTGGTGAATTGTCGTAGAACAGTGCGTGGTGCAACGACAGGATTTGTAGGCACCTTTTGCTCTCATCATTGCTGGCGTCCGTCTCCACGAAATGCGTCCGGGGCACGCCGTTCTATAACGCGAGAGAGTGGATTTTTTACAGTTGTCGTCAGTTAACCGTGGGTGGCTCCTGCGTTCGCTGGAAAGAGCACTGCCGTCGTTATCCGGTGTGGTCTAGTGGCTAGGATACCTGGCTCTCACCCAGGAGGCCCGGGTTCGATTCCCGGTACCGGAATCGCGCGTTTTTGTTGCTCCTCTTATGCGACTTGTCTCGACTTTGCTCGACTGACGCTACGCTGACGCGTGCAGAAAGCTACGTTAAGTATGATTCACGGCAACACCTGACGGCGAGAGAGATGAAGCGTCTATCCACTTGTTATCCAGCCACATACCTGTAGTCAAGAGGCTTGGGGGGACTGGCAAGACATTGCCACGGAGGTGAATGCAGCTAACCACTGTAGTTAGTGTCCTGACAGCGCAGGCACGTTCATTTGCTCGTATACATGTGATGGAGACCGTGTCTCACACTGCTGTGGCGTACACCTTGGCCTAGGCTCTGCTGTGTATCGCCACTTGCATTACAGGCAGCTGCTTTCGCGGGCGCGTCCGTGGCCGTGATCGTCTAGTGGTTAGGACATTGCGTTGTGGCCGCAATAACCCAGGTTCGAATCCTGGTCACGGCAATTTTGAAAGTTTCGCCTTGCTGCCGTTGCAATGACGAGTACTCGAAATGACAGTACTCTCTTGATTTTTTCACTCGTGTTCCGCAGGCCGCAGTTTGCCCTACCACTTCATCCCCAACACGTAATGTCGCCTCCCAGAGCGCAGACGTCCGCTGCTCTCTGTAGTCGAAAAGGGCAGTTGTTTGAAGTGCGATGGATGAGCAGCCAGTCCCAGCAGAACAGGAAGCTGTGGCGTGCACTGTTTGTACAAATGCTAGGAACACTGGCGCACCAAGCAGCGCATGTAGCGTGGCCGAGCGCTTTAAGGCGCTGGTTTAAGGCACCAGACTCTCTGTAGGCGCGGTTTCGAATCCCGTAGCTGCCGGGGGCTTTGCTGTGATCGCGTTAAGCTGCCGCTTTTTCTTCAAGTGTAACCTCCTTGAGCTCACATATGTTTGATACATGGAGCATTGTGGCTCCGCCTGACAGTTACAGCTACGATACTTTAGTGGTTACGGAAAGCCCAGGTTCGAAACCTGGTCACGGTACGAAAACGTCTCTTGACGCTGTCTCCTTAACTGCGACAGCTACAGACAAGTGGCGTCGCTACCATACGGCGGGCACGGCTTTTTCTTGCTGTGGATGGCCTAAAGAGACGCTTCCAGTGGGAGAGCAGTGGAAATACATGGCACGGCGATTGCCAAGATACTTCCATTTCGAAGTGATCTTTGTAGTACAAAGGAAACGTTTTGCGGCTGCTGCTCCAACGGTAACGTGGCCGAGCGGTCTAAGGCGCTGGTTTTAGGCACCAGTCTCTTCGGAGGCGTGGGTTCGAATCCCACCGTTGCCACTTTTTACGTCTCATTTTTGTGCCGTTGCGGTGTGTTCTCGTGGGGTAGGACGCAGCTCTTGTGACGCGCGTGCTGTGTAGGTAGCGTGGCCGAGCGGTCTAAGGCGCTGGTTTCAGGCACCATTCTCTTCGGAGGCGTGGGTTCCAATCCCACAGCTGCCAAACGTGTAATGTTTCCTGTGTCGAAGGCAGGTGCACTCATTGCCCGCAAAGGAAACAGCACAACAAGGCGTGAGCGTCTGCTTGGTGAATTGTCGTAGAACAGTGCGTGGTGCAACGACAGGATTTGTAGGCACCTTTTGCTCTCATCATTGCTGGCGTCCGTCTCCACGAAATGCGTCCGGGGCACGCCGTTCTATAACGCGAGAGAGTGGATTTTTTACAGTTGTCGTCAGTTAACCGTGGGTGGCTCCTGCGTTCGCTGGAAAGAGCACTGCCGTCGTTATCCGGTGTGGTCTAGTGGCTAGGATACCTGGCTCTCACCCAGGAGGCCCGGGTTCGATTCCCGGTACCGGAATCGCGCGTTTTTGTTGCTCCTCTTATGCGACTTGTCTCGACTTTGCTCGACTGACGCTACGCTGACGCGTGCAGAAAGCTACGTTAAGTATGATTCACGGCAACACCTGACGGCGAGAGAGATGAAGCGTCTATCCACTTGTTATCCAGCCACATACCTGTAGTCAAGAGGCTTGGGGGACTGCAAGACATTGCCACGGAGGTGAATGCAGCTAACCACTGTAGTTAGTGTCCTGACAGCGCAGGCACGTTCATTTGCTCGTATACATGTGATGGAGACCGTGTCTCACACTGCTGTGGCGTACACCTTGGCCTAGGCTCTGCTGTGTATCGCCACTTGCATTACAGGCAGCTGCTTTCGCGGGCGCGTCCGTGGCCGTGATCGTC